>NC_036866.1:28986634-29016990 GCF_002910315.2 Salvelinus sp. IW2-2015
TTGCCATGCGAACAGTCAATGACTGGGGTAGCTGGGGTCTTTGGCAAATTTTAGGGCSTTCCTCTGACACCGCCTGGTGTAGAGGTCCTGGATGGCAGGCAGCTTTGCCCCAGTGATGTACTGGGCCATACGCACTACCCTTTGTAGTGTCTTGCGGTCGGAGGCCGAACAGTTGCCGTACCAGGCAGTGATGCAACCAGTCAGGATGCTCTCGATGTTGCAGCTGTAGAACCTTTTGAGGATCTGAGGACCCATGCCAAAATCTTTTTAGTTTCTTGAGGGGGAATAGGCTTTGTCGTGCCCTCTTCATGACTGTCTTGGTGTGTTTGGACCATTCTAGTTTGTTGGTGATGCTCTCAACCTGCTCCACTACAGCCCCGTCGATGAGAATGGGGGCGTGCTCTGTCCTCCTTTCCTGTAGTCCACAATCATCTCCTTAGTCTTGGTTACGTTGAGGGATACGTTGTTATTCTGGCACCACCCAGCCAGGTGGGAAAGGGCAATGTGGAGTGCAATAGAGATTGCATCATCTGTGAATCTGTTTGGGCGGTCTGCAAATTGGAGTGGGTCTAGGGTTTCTGGGATAATGGTGTTGATGTGAGCCATTACCAGCCTTTCAAAGCCCTTCATGGCTAGGGACGTGAGTGCTACGGGTCTGTATTCATTTAGGCAGGTTGCCTTAGTGTTCTTGGGCACAGGTACTATGGTGGTCTGCTTGAAACATGTTGGTATTACCGACTCAATCAGGGACATGTTGAAAATGTCAATGCCCGGAGCACACGTCCTGGTAATCCGTCTGGCCCCGCAGCCTTGTGAATGTTGACCTGTTTAAAGGTCTTACTCACGTCGGCTATGAAGAGTGTGATCACACAGTCGTCCGGAACAGCTGATGCTCTTATGCATGCCTCAGTGTTGCTTTCCTCGAAGCGAGAATATAAGTGATTTAGCGCGTCTGGTAGGCTCGTGTCACTGGGCAGCTCGCGGTTGTGCTTCCCTTTGTAGTCTGTAATAGTTTGCCACACAAAATGCCACATAAGATGAGCGTCGGAGCCGGTGTTTTACAATTCAAGCCTAGCCCTGYATTGACGCTTTGCCTGTTTGGGATACGCGAGTAGTGTGTCAAGAAGCAGTGTGTCTTGGCGGGGTTGCGTTTCGGAGGACGCATGGCTCTCGACCTTCGCCTCTCCCATGTCCGTTTGGAGTTGCAGCGATGGGACAAGACTGTAACTACCAATTGGATATCACGAAATCGGGGCGAAAAAGGGGTAAAAAGTGCCCAAAAAAAGAACACAACTCAGGATGACTTGAAGTGGTTGACCATGGCTAATTTGAAGCTTGTAGAATAATAGTGAAGATATCAAAACTATGAAAGAACACGTATGGAATCATGTGGTAACCAAAAAAGTGTTAAACAGAGAGACGTCAACTTACCAGCACAACAAGCACTACAACCAGGAATATGACTTTCCCATAGCGGATCCTTTGTCTGCACCTCCCAGGGCATTTGAACTGATTCCAGAGGCCGTCCCAAAACAACGCCGTCGGAGGAGAGGTTACCGGAGGACGAAAAGTTTAAAAAGTTATATTACAGGTCGTAGAAACTTGTCAAACTAAGTATAGAATCAATCTTTAGGATGTTTTTATCATAAATGTTCAATAATGTTCCAACCGGAGAATTCCATTTTCTGTAGAAAAGCAAAGGAACGGGAGATACCTCTCATGTGAACGCGCGTGACCGAGAACGAGGCTGCTGCCAGACCCCTTAGTCAAACATCTCTCATCCGACCCCCTTCACAGTAGAAGCCTGAAACAACGTTCCAAAGACTGTTGACATCATCTAGTGGAAGCCTTAGGAAGTGCAACATGACTCATATCCCACTGTATCTTCAATAGGGAATGATTTGAAAAACGACCAACCTCAGATTTCCCACTTCCTGTTTGGATTTCTTCTCAGGTTTTTGCCTGCCATATGAGTTCTGTTATACTCACAGACATCATTCAAACAGTTTTAGAAACTTCAGATTGTTTTCTATCCAAATCTACTGATAATATGCATATATTAGCAACTGGAACTGAGTAGCAGGCAGTTTACTCTGGGCATGCTTTTCATCCAAACGTGAAAATGTTGCCCCCTATCCATAACAAGTTTTAAACATCCACCACTAGCACAGAGAGGCGGCTGCGTACCTCAGACTTGATATCATTGGCCACTTTAATAAAAGGAACACCAGTTACTTTAATAATGTTTACATATCTTGCATTACTCATCTCATATGTATATACTGTATACTGTATCCTTCACTATCTATTCTTTACTATTTATTGCATCTTAGCCGCTCTGTCACTGCTCATCTATATATTTTATACTTATATGTTCTCATCCCATTCCTTTACTAGATTGTGTGTATTAGGTTTTGTTGTGGAACTGTTAGATATTACCTGTTAGATACTGCTATACTGTCAGATCTAGAGGCATAAGCATTTTGCTACACTCACAATAACATCTGCTAACCATGTGTATGTGACCAATAAAATTTGATTTGTAAAAATATTATCTATTTGAGATTCTTCAAAGTAGCCACCCTTTGCCTTGATGACAGTTTTGCACATTCTTGGCATTCTCTCAAACAGTGTCATGTCCAGATGTGTCCTGTTAAAATAAAGAAAAACACTTGAATGAGTGTGTGTCCAAACTTTCGACTGGTACTGTATATGTAAAGAAACGGTCAAAAGCATGGTAGCTCAGGGTGCTAAACATTAACCGTAAAATTACAGAACATTTTTGTAAAATCAAATGACGTGAAAATCTTAAATTTACATAAGAGTAAGAGTGACAAACTGTTAATTAATAGACATTCCCTGCTTTGACAGGCTAAAATTACTGATAAAAGTACGTTTTAAGATGTTTAAGATGTAAATGAACTGAAACATATTGTAGAAATGCGTTCTAAATAGCCAAATCTCTGTATATTTACAGTTTTCAACAGTAATTCTATAAAAATACACAATCAAAATAAAGTCATTTCGGATTAACAAGTGACATCAATTAGGGATCATACCTTTCACCTGGATTCACCTGGTCAGTCTGTCATGGAAATAATGTTTTGTATGCCCATTGTAGGTACATTCATGCTACACACACATCACAACTGCTGCTACCAGACTTTTATTATACTGCTCAATTTATACAATTGCCCCCATCCCCCCTTCCCCAATACATGTATACATATTGGACTATAAAATGTGCCTTCCTGTATTATACTGATGCTAAAATGTATTATTATATTATCTTGCCATTTACTTTATGTTCATATACTTATATTTTATTAGTTCTGTTGCATTGTCGAGAAGAAACCTGCAAGTAAGCATTTCATTGGACGATGTATACCATGCGTATCCCGTACATACGACTAATAAAACTTGAAACTTGAGTTGAGCTGAGCTCAGACCTGGCCAGCCTGCTTGCATGAACAGCAATGTTTCCCAGCTCCGTGTCACCTTACATCGTCTTCACAGGGGACAAAGAGAGGCCGACATACCTCCCTCACACACGCACACGCACACACAAACACACACGAGAACAGACAGACCTGTGTGTGTCATCATTCTGTCCCTGGTCTAGGATGGCAGTAGGGGTGAGTCAGTAATGCTTTTCCCAGGCTTTCGTGTGGACCTTTATACATATCCATGTGGAATTACAGTGAGGAGTTAGTCATCTCTATGTGGAACAGCAAAGTACCAATATGATACATCCATGAGCAGTCTAGTGTTGAGATAGTGGAGTAGTCCTAAGTCTGTGTTGTTTCTATGTCAGACCTTTCTGTAGTTTCCTTCTGCAGTCCTCTGTTTGTGTTGTGACAGTAAAGTGTATCATTCTCCTCAGACAGCAGGAAAGAGTGTCTTTCAATAAGGTAGGTGGAATGAGTGTGTTTTCAGATCTGTTGTGTCAATCTGTAAAAATGTATGAGGATGTGTGTTGTCTTTTAAAGCTGTAGTTTACTAACTGGTACAAGTGTGACCAAAACCATTGGTTTCCCATTGGTTTAATAGGAAGAGAAATCTGCTGTGCCCCTTGCTGTGTCCTGTCCTGTTCTCTACCTCTGTCACCTAATTTTATCTCTTCCACCCCAGGGGCTCCTTCTCATCCCTTTTACCACTCTGATTCCTCCTCTCTACTATCCCCTTTTAAACTGTCTATCTGTTTCAATTAGTGGGAGTGCTGGCCAGGGCAGGCTGTAGAGGCAGGTTAGAGTGGCACTGAGCCACGGGTGGGAAACCTCACTCACTGTGTTCTCAGGGCACAGCACTGACAACAGAGAAGACTCTATCTCTGTGTACTTAATGTGATTGACCGTACAGGGCTATTTCACTGTAGCCGATAGAAAATTAATGTTGTCCCTCAGTTATTATTAGAACTTTTATTTTGCCAGAGATGACACTTTTTTTGTTGCCTGTTATATTTTGGCATATTCCCTTGTTATTATTATTATAAAAAATGTAAAAATCTAAATTAAAAAGAATCTGTCTTCTGAGTTTAGCAGAGCTGCAGAGTTTAAGAAAATATGATGACCAAGAACTGTAGCTAGCTAGCTAGAATGGTTCGGTCCATTTCCCTTGAACCTAGCTGTTGTATTTCAGTTAGTGCTATCCGGAATCTTTGGGACGTCCCTACTGTCCCTACCCTACCTAAACCCTAACCCTAACCTTATCCCATACCCTAACCACAACCCTTACCCATACTTTAACCATATTAAATTACAACTTCAATGTGGATGTCCCAAGGATCCCAGATAGCAAAGTCCGTTGCATCAGACCTTCAGCTGCTTTCAGAGAAGCTATGCATTTTCTGCTATGCTTTATCTCTGTGATTTAAACTGGTGTGTTTGAATCACAGAGATAAACTCTATAACTAGTGAAATATGCTCCTTGTAAACTTTATTCATACATTGAGTTGGTATTAGCTTTGTTTTTTTTAGAATGTTATCTTTGTACACAAGCTATATGGAATGTTGGCTGTGAGCCTGAGCTGCTAGCTCTCATGTTGTTTTTAGCATTTATTAGCTATATAGCTAGCTAGTTATTCAGCTTAGCATGTTAGCATTTTAGCTATTACCGTTGATAAAACAAATTAGTAAAGCAGGCACTGAGGGTTTACTTCTATCCAACAGTCATGGATGCAGTTGAGACCTGAAAGCCTGTTGTTTTCTCCATGCAGGTAGGCCTACTATCTTAATTGGATAATTAAAAAGGGATTTTATATTTTATTTCATTGTATTTTATGATGTAGCTAATATACCTTGTGGTGCACTGATTTAACGCCATTCTATGGTAAAGGAAGTTACTGATGAACTCCACCAATGGAGTGGAGCGGAGACCATCTATTCACCCCAAGGTCAATACTGCAATTATAAAACGCTTACCTTGTACCTATGTTTGTCCTCTGTAGTTGCGTGCCTGTCTTTGTTTGTTGAAATCCATACTTCAATAAACGTTAATCAAATACAACCACCGACCTTCGTCGAATCGATGTAGTCAGAGCTGAATTCCACAAAGCCTGGTCTCTGCTCCACTTCGTTGGTGGAGTTAATCCGAAATGGAGTGGTGTTTAGTCATCTGTGTCATTCCTACAATACGCTGCCTTTTGGACAACATAACTTTTGTGAAAAAAGTATATATTTTTTTATTTGTTTTGTACTCTATCAGAAAAAGGAAGTTTGACTTTCAGAAAAACATTTGGTAAAGCTCAGGCACTTAAATCCYAATAAATATAGGTAGATTGTTCACCCATGGACAATGGTATATTTCCACCCTTTTTGGGACATACATAACTATCTGAAAGTGTTAACAATGCATACAGTTGAAGTCGGAAGTTTACATACACCTTAGCCAAATACATTTAAACTCAGTTTTTCGCAATTCCTGACATTTAATCCAAGTAAATATTCCCTGTCTTAGGTCAGTTAGGATCACCACTTTATTTTAAGAATCTGAAATGTCAGAAGAATAGTAGAGAGAATGATTTATTTCAGTTTTTATTTCTTTCACCACATTCCCAGTGGGTCAGAAGTTATCATACACTCAATTAATATTTGGTAGCATTGCCTTTAAATTGTTTAACTTGGATCAAACGTTTCAGGTAGCCTTCCACAAGTTCCCACAATAAGTTGGGTGACTTTTGGCCCATTCCTCCTGACAGAGCTGGTGTAACCGAGTCAGGTTTGTAGGCCTCCTTGCTCGCACACACTTTTTTCAGTTCTGCCCAAACATTTTCTATGGGATTGAGTGCCCAGTTCAGGCACGGCGTTCAGCCCGGCGCCATGGCCGGATCCGGGGTCTGGGCGGGGGCTACGACCTGCACCGGAGCCGCCACCGACACTAGTCACCCCCCCTTGGTTTCAGGTTTTGTGGCCGGAGTCCGCATTTTAGCGGGGGGGGGTACTGTCACGCCCTGACCATAGAGAGCCCTTGGTTCTCTATGGTGAGTAGGTCAGGGCGTGACTAGGGGTGTTCTAGTTCAATATTTCTATGTTGTGGTGTTGTTATGGTTCCCAATTAGAGGCAGCTGGTATTCGTTGGCTCTAATTGAGGATCATATTTAGTAGCCATTTCCCACCTGTGTTTGTGGGATATTATTTGTGTTTGTAGTTGTAGCACCATTGAGGTTACTTTCATTGCTTGTTTATTGTTTGTTTTTTTAGAAGTTTCACTGCAATAAAAGATGTGGAACTCTAACACACGCTGTGCCTTGGACCTTATTACGAACGTGACAACTTTGTTGCTCCTTAAGCCATTTTGCCACAACTTTGGAAGTATTCTTGGGGTCATTGTCCATTTGGAGAACCCATTTGCGAACAAGCTTTAACTTCCTGACTGATGTCTTGAGATGTTGCTTCAATATATCCACATATTTTTCCTTCCTCATGACGTCATCTATTTTGTGACTGCACCAGTCCCTCCTGCAGCAAAGCAACCCCACATCATGATGCTGCCCCCTTCGCTTCACGGTTGGGATAGTGTTCTTCGGCTTGTAAGCATCCCCTCTTTCCTCCAAACATAACGATGGTCATTATGGCCAAACAGTTCTATTTTTGTTTCATCCGATCAGAGGACATTTCTCCAAAAAGTACGATCTTTGTCCCACGGGCAGTTGCAAACCGTAGTCTGGCTTTATTTATGGCGGTTTTGGAGCAGTGGCTTCTTCCTTGCTGACGGCCTGTCAGGTTATGTCGTATAGGACTTGTTTCACACTGTGCATATAGAGTAGTTTTGCACCTGTTCCTCCAGCATCTTCACAAGGTCCTTTGCTGTTGATCTGGAATTGATTTGCAATTTATGCACCAAAGTACGTTCATCTCTAGGAGACAGAACGTGTCTCCTTCCTGAGCGCTATGACGGCTGTGTGTCCCATGGTGTTTATACTTGCGTACTATTGTTTGTCACAGATGAACGTGGAAATTGCTCCCAAGGATGGGCCAGACTTGTGGAGGTCTACATTTTTCTTTCTGGTGTCTTGGCTGATTTCTTTGATTTCCCATGATTTCAAGCAAAAAGAACTGAGTTTGAAGGTAGGCCTTGAAAAACATCCACAGGTACACCTCCAATTGACTAATGATGTCAATTAACCTATCAGATGCATCTGAAGCCATGACATAATTTTCTGGAATTTTCCAAACTGTTTAAAGGCACAGTCATCTTAGTGTATGTAAATGTCTGACCCACTGGAATTGTGATACGTATGATAACCTGTCTGCAAACAATTGTGGAAAAATGACTTGTGTCATGCACAAAGTAGATGTCCAACCGACTTGCCAAAACTATGTTGTACAGTTTTTTTTGATTGCTTAAGCACGATTTTCAAACAGGGCCGTGTTTTCAAAACACTACACACAATTAGCACAACACACACCCAATTAGCAAAACACTACAGATCCTTTGCAAAATTAAACACTCTTGTAAAAACTATACACTTCTTTTTAAAAACACACTTTGTTACCATATGAAACAACAGTTTCACATTACTATACTCTGTTTGCACGAGTTACACTCTGCTGTGATAACCTAAACACTTTTAGCACTTCCTACTTCCCTATGATTAGAGTAGCTACTATCAACAAAGTTGACCAACGTCACTTTACGTATTGTAAGTTACAAATAAAATAAAAATAACTAGACTGTCTCTTCGCCGTAGCTGATCTGGCCAGAGATTTCATCAAACCACGCAGCAAAGTTGTCTTAGCAAGACACCTTGGAAAGAAACGTTTGAATGACGAATCCATCTTGCATTGCTTGCTACCTCCATCTGGTACAGGCCTCTCCATGGCTTGGATGAGGTACCTCAGGCTGGAGACAGAGATCATAACCTTCCACCTCCATGCAGAGAAAAACTCTTCTATGGGTTGAGGAATGGAGAGTATGGTGGAAGATATAGAACGGTGAAAATGTGGATGTTGCTGAAACCAGTTCTGAACCAGAGCAGAGAGGTGGAAAGACACATTTGTCCCAGACACACAATGTATTGCATATGAATCGATTTGATTTGCTGCTGTTATGTTGTGCAATTGGTCCAAAATTAGTTATGAGTCCTGGTTGTAAGGGCCATATGGCATGGCGGTGGAGGACCCCATTGTGTAATGGCTGCACAGAGTGTTATATTACCCCCACGTTGCCCTGGGACATTGACTATAGCCCTGTGCCAATTGATGTTCTTCCCCTCCTTCGTGTTCTCATCAGTTGAACCCAGCCTCATCTAGCTAAATGAACTCCATGCTGGATCCTCCTTCCATCCATTCGTAAAACTCTCTGAAAAACAGTGTCAGGCAAATGATTTGTAGTTCAGTGTAGATTAGTATACATATATACAGTACAGTAAAATATTATGAGACATATGCAAGATCACACTGCTAAAGTGAATACATACCTCTGCTAATCCATCCATGCCGCAGTCGTTTCACCCTTTCGGATTGTGCTCGAAAGGCACTCAATAAATTTGCTTCATTTGAATATGTTTTTTTTGAGATGCGTCCAGTGTTGATGTTGAGACCTGATGGATATCGTTGAAATGACATGGTTATTGACAATGTTAGCTTGGAGCTGCTTTGAGTGTTATAGCATTGTTGGCCAAACCATGTTTACTATCTCCCTCTCTTGCTTTCTTGAACATAGAGGAGCCTTCCCCCTTGTCGTCCCTGACCCTCAATCCTATGTTGAAAAAAAAACTGTATACAATAGTACAGTAATTTCACAGGAAAGGTAACAGAAGTGCTGATAGTGCATAGAATACAGTACTGTAAGCAGTTACTGAAACCGTGCAGATGTTTTGATATGATGATATTTTTACAATACCTATTTTCCAGTCGAAATGTTCTCATCACACTTGACTGTATATCGGCTTAGATTTGGCTGTACGCAGTCCAGCCTCCCTCAGCGTCAGGCCGTGGTTGACACGTGGTCAACCAGGTTGCGCGGATCTCATTTCGTCAGATTCGGTCCTCTTGAGCACCTTCTTGTCTTCCTCTTTCTCTTCCTCTTCCTCCCTTCCTCCTCGCTCCTCGTCCTCCTCCTTCCTCCTCGTTCTCCTCTCGTCCTCCTCCTTCTCCTCGTCTCCTCGTCCTCCTCGTTCTCCTCCTCCTCGTTCCTCGTCTCCTCCTCGTCCTCTCCTCCTCCTCGTCTACTCTTTCTCTGACTCTTTCCATTTGCCTTGAAGACCGATGAACTCACCTGCTGCTTTTTATAGTGCTTATACACCTGATTGGTGTGTCTACAATTAAGCAAACAAGTGTTGCACACCTGATGACGTGTTGAACCAATTGGTTGGACGGTGTGTAATTTGACAGTCAGTGCTTTGGTATTGCAAGGACGTCTTCATGATAGATTTTTGTGGTAATGTATGTTAAGTGTGTTTAGTGTTTTGCAAATCACTGTGTGTAGAGTTTTGCAACAAGGTGAGGTTGACAATGTGCTTATAGTTGTGCAAATATGGCTGATGTTTTGCCTCTTGAGTGTAAGGTTTGCTAATAGTGTACTACTTTTATTTTAGTGTGTAAGCAATCCAAAAAAACTGTAACAAGGAATTTGTGGAGTGTTGAAAACAAGTTTTAATGACTCCAACCTAAGTGTATGTAAACTTCCGACTTCAACTGTATATACACATGCCTTGTTTTCCTATTTTATGACAGCTTAGCTGTGTTAGGGCAGTAGATGCCCGCTTAGTGGAGCTCATAGGATGAATTAGATATTTGTTTACATAGCCAGCTAACAAGTTCCTTTTTTTGTCCTGCTTCTACTGATAAAATTAATTTGTAAACTGTCCCAGCTTCGTAATAATCAGCTAACATAGGCGAACTCTGTTGTTAGTCTGTCAGGCAAGCCAGAGTTGATTGGAGGAGAGAGAGCGAGCGAGAGCGAGAGAGAAGAGAGAGAGAGAAAGAGAGAGAGAGAGTGTGTGTGTGTGTGTGTGTGTGTGTGTGTGGTGATGAGTGTTGTGTTGTGTGTGTGTGTGTGTGTGTGTGTGTGTGTGTGTGTGTGTGTGTGTGTAATGGGAGGCGTGTTAGGAAGAGATAGTTATGTGTATGGTTGAGAAAATGAAAGAAAGGAAGGAACAGAGTGTGAGAGGGAGAGAGATTATGTTCCTGTCTACAATTGTATCCTATTTGTTGCTTCTCTCTTCTCCCTCTGTTACTCTGTTCCTCTAAGTCAGTGAAAGCTAAGGAAGTGATGTGGAGAGTCAGGGCCCAGCAGCAAGAGGCAGGGAGAAAAAGGAGTTAGAGATGATTGGAAGGATCGAGGATGGAGGAGTGGAGTGAGAAAGGAAGAGGAAGTGAAGGAGAGGATAGTGGAGGGAGAGGAAGAGGAGAGTAAAGAGGGGGGAGAAAAGAGTGGAGGGAAAGGACCATAAGGAAGGACAGGGAGAGGAGGATGAAGCAGAGGGAGAGGAAGAGGGAGAGGAAGAGGGAGAGGAAGAGGAGGGGAAGAGGTAGAGCACACCCAAGAGGGGAGCCTACATTTCCATGGTGAGTATCTGTCCCAAGTCCCACCATTCACCCTTGTACCACACAGCCTGGGCCTAAAGTGACAGTGGTAGGGGTTTTAGAGTTGTTTTTAAAGGTGGTAGGAACTTAAATCTGTTCCAGAGCTTGTAAAGATTACAACAAAAATGGTCAGGGTTTACCATCTTGACCAGCTGTGGAGCTATTACAATGTTGGGCGCACAGGCAAAAAAAMCCCGCAGGCGCTGGTCCGTGAAGGCATTCAAAATGCAGCTTGTGCATTCACTTTGTGATATGGCTACAGTGCCAGGAAGAGGGGAACCAGGACTGTGGCACCAGGGCGTGTGGACCGAGTTGTAACTCATTTGAAAGCAGGTGAAGTTTGAAGGGCGCACTTGTTGCATTCACTGAAGTGTCATCATAGTAGACTAATATTTCTAMATTTTGTGCCAGACCTGGTCTGTACTAATCTTATTGAGAGAGGTTACCTACATTTTGAAGTAGTCTATAAATAGTTGTTTGCATTTTTACATTGTAACAGAAATAAGATTTATTGTCAATCAAATAGCCTCATTTGTCTGGGTTTCGAAATAATTTCTGAATATTGTTGTCTGGTCACATTTTGGATATTTGTATTTGTTTATATTTAAATAAGAATATTATACTTGGTAAATTTTAAGTGAGTAATTTAGTCAAATTTACTACAATGTAAATACTCTAGGGTTTTATGTTGTATTGAGTGTTAAACGTTTTTTGATAGTGAGTGTCTTTGCACAATGGAAGACAAAATTAGTTATTCCTATTGACATGGATGTGGTGTCATTAAAGAAGAGGTTGTGGTCTTTAAAACCAAATTGTCATTTGTTCTTTGTTTTTGAGCTGTCTGCTTGTTTGAAATGTGTGAGAAAACAAGCTTTATTTGAAAAATTCTCAGTAATCTACAGCAGCATTCTAGAATTATACTGGGGTCTAAAGGGTTAAATACAGTATGCTTGTCAGCATACCAAAATTGTACAAACGATACGATACTAGGCCAAGTATCACGATACCAAGTAGTATCGCGATACCATGGTGGAAGAAAATCAGTGGCCAAGCATCCTGTTCGCCCCGTACCAAGGACAGTTGTTCACGTTTGCTAAACGTTCTCCAAAAACCTGTCACTGAAATTCACACTTCTACTCAACACAACAAATTGAATTTTACTTCACACTGTTCAGTGTATAATAGAATACTACACAGAATTGCTGATTTGCTAATATTTGCAAAGGCTTAACTGTGATTTGGCTGGAGGAATGGGAGGAAGGAATATACAGTACCTGTCAAAAGTTTGGAGACCTACTCATTCCAGGGTTTTTCTTTATTTTTTACTATTTTCTACATTGTAGAATAATACTGAAGACATAACAACTATGGAATAACACATATGGAATCATGTAGTAACTCAAAAAGTGTTTAACAAATCAAAATATATTTGATATTTTAGATACTTCTAAGTAGCCACAGTTTGCCTTGGTGACAGCTTTGCACACTCTTGGCATTCTCTCAACCAGCTTCATGAGATAGTCCCATGGAATGCATTTCAGTTAACAGGAGTGCCTTGTTAAAAGGCAACTGTTCAGAGGAGACTATGTGAATCAGGCCTTCATGGTCGATTTTGCTGCAAAGAAACCACTACTAAAGGACACCAATAATAAGAAGAGACTTGTTTGGACCAAGAAACACGAGCAATGGACATTAGACCGGTGGAAATCTGTCCTTTGGTCCAAATTTGAGATTTTTGGTTCCAACCGCTGTGTCTATGTGAGACGCAGAGTAGGTGAACGGAATATCTCTGCATGTGTGCTTCCCACTGTGAAGCATGGAGGAGGAGGTGTGATTGTGTGGAGTGCTTTAATGGTGACACTGTCTGTGACTTATTCATCCCATCTGGTTTGTGCTTAGTGGGACTATCATTTGTTTTTCAACAGGACATTGACCAAACACACCTCCAGGCTGTGTAAGGGCTATTTGACCAAATCAAATCAAATCAAATGTATTTATATAGCCCTTCTTACATCAGCTGATATATCAAAGTGCTGTACAGAAACCCAGCCTAAAACCCCAAACAGCAAGCAATGCAGGTGTAGAAGCACGGTAGCTAGGAAAAACTCCCTAGAAAGGCCAAAACCTAGGAAGAAACCTAGAGAGGAACCAGGCTATGAGGGGTCGCCAGTCCTCTTCTGGCTGTGCCGGGGGGAGATTATAACAGAACATGGCCAAGATGTTCAAATGTTCATAAATGGCCAGCAATGTCAAATAATAATAATCCCAGTAGTTGTCGAGGGTGCAACAAGTCAGCACCTCAAGAGTAAATGTCAGTTGGCTTTTCATAGCCGATCATTGAGAGTATCTCTACCGCTCCTGCTGTCTCTAGAGAGTTGAAAACAGCAGGTCTGGGACAGGTAGCACGTCCGGTGAACAGGTCAGGGTTCCATAGCCGCAGGCAGAACAGTTGAAACTGGAGCAGCTGCACGGCCAGTTGGACTGGGGACAGCACGGAGTCATCATGCCAGGTAGTCCTGAGGCATGGTCCTAGGGCTCAGGTCCTCCGAGAGAGAGAAAGAAAGACAGAGAGAAAGAGAGAATTAGAGAGAGCATACTTAAATTCACACAGGACACCGGATAAGACAGGAGAAATACTCCAGATATAACAGACTGACCCTAGCCCCCCGACACATAAACTACTGCAGCATAAATACTGGAGGCTGAGACAGGAGGGGTCAGGAGACACTGTGGCCCCGTACGACTATACCCCCGGACAGGGCCAAACAGGCAGGATATAACCCCACCCACTTTGCCAAAGCACAGCCCCCACACCACTAGAGGGATATCTCAAACCACCAACTTACCATCCTGAGACAAGGCCGAGTATAGCCAAGAAGGATGGAGTGTTGGAGTGCTGCATTAGAAGACCTGGCCTCCACAATCACCCAACCTCAACCCAATTGATATAGTTTGGGATGAGTTGGACCACAGAGTGAAGGAAAAGTAGCCAACAAGTGCTCTGCATATGTGGGAACTCCTTCAAGACTGTTGGAAAAGCATTCCAGGTGAAGCTGGTTGAGAGAATGCCAAGAGTGTGCAAAGCTGTCATCAAGGCAAAGGGTGGCTACTTTGAAGAATATAAAATATATTTGGATTTAAGAAAAAGAAATTGGTTACAGTACATGATTCCATATGTGTTATATGTGTTATATAGTTTTGATGTCTTCACTATTATTCTACAATTTAGAAAACATTTTAAATAAAGAAAAACCCTTGAATGAGTAGGTGTGTCCAAACTTTTGGCTGGTACTGTACATGGATAAATGCTTCTCCCTCTCTGTCACAGATGCAATGGTTGCCCTTAGTTTGAAGATGTAATCCGGAGACAGGTGTTTTATGCAACAGCCTTCTGTGTGTTCTCTATTCGACTTCCTCTGCATATGTGCAATCAAACGCCAGAATTTGATCCATCTCCTTAGCTATCATACTCTAATTCCATTGGGCGTTCCACTGATTTCAAAACTCGGTCCTCCAGAAAGTGGAGAGCAGCACTTTTTGCAGTTCTACTACGTAACATCTTTCAAACCAGCCATGTTAGAATGGATTACCTATACATACTGACCAGCTCATGATATAGACAGAAGCCTGCTACATGGCAGACCAATCCAAGCTCATATCTCGGCATGTCTAGCCCATCCATTATCTAAGCCAATCATGGCTAGGGGGAAGGTTCCTGTCCTTTTTCGTAGCGAAACCAACTAGCCTCGTAATTTAACCATTTTATTTGTATTTACAGATGGCATACATGTTTGTTATTAAGACACATGAAAGTTAACATGTTCCATGTTCTGCCAAAAAATACATTTTGATAAAAAAAAATAGTTTTACGTTCAAATGCTTCTCCTGTGAAGTAGTGACGCGCGACATACGCCTAGTTTCCTGAAATGAGTCATACAGTTGAAGTCGGAAGTTTACATACATTTAGGTTGGAGTCATTAAAACTAGTTTTTTCAACCACTCCACTAATTTCTTGTTAACAAACTATAGTTATGGTAAGTCGGTTAGGACATCTACTTTGTGCATGACACAAGTCATTTTTCCAACAATTATTTACAGACAGATTATTTCACTTATAATTTGCTGTATCACAATTCCAGTGGGTCAGAAGTTCAAATAGGCTAAGTTGACTGTGCCTTTAAACAGCTTGGAAAATTCCAGAAAATGATGTCATGGCATTAGAAACTTCTGATAGGCTAATTGACATAATTTGAGTCAATTGGAGGTGTATCTGTGGATGTATTTTAAGGCCTACCTTCAAACTCAGTGCCTCTTTGCTTGACATTATGGGAAAATCAAAAGAAATCAGCCAAGCCTGAAGGTACCACGTTCATCTGTACAAACAATGGTATGCAAGTATTAACACCATGGGACCACACAGCCGTCATACCGCTCAGGAAGGAGACGCGTTCTGTCTCCTAGAGATGAACGGACTTTGCTGCGAAAAGTGCAAATAAATCCCAGAACAACAGCAAAGGACCTTGTGAAGATGCTGGAGGAAACAGGTACAAAAGTATTTATATCCACAGTAAAACGAGTCCTATATCGACATAACCTGAAAGGCCACACAGCAAGGAAGAAGCCACTGCTCCAAAACCGCCATAAAAAAGCCAGACTACGGTTTGCAACTGCACATGGGGACAAAGATCATACTTTTTGGAGAAATATCCTCTGGTCTGATGAAACAAAAATAGAACTGTTTGGCCATAATGACCATCGTTATGTTTGAAGGAAAAAGGGGGAGGCTTACAAGCCCAAGAACACCATCCCAACCGTGAAGCATGGGGGTGGCAGTCTTTCTGGGTAAGTCTCTAAGAGATTTGCACACCTGGATTGTACAATATTTGCCCATTATTGTTTGAAAAATTCTTCAAGCTCTGTCAAGTTGGTTGTTGATAATTTCTAGACAGCCATTTTCAAAGTCTTACCATAGATGTTCAAGACCATTTTAAGTTAAAACTGTAACCAGGCCACTCAAGAACATTCAATGTTGTCTTGGTAATCAACTCCAATGTATATTTGGCTTTGTGTTTTATGTAATTGTTTTGCTGAAATGTGAATTTGTCTCCCAGTGTATCACGACTCAGGATGTGACCCAGAAGCAGACACAGGAGGCGGATGGTTCAGTTCTCAGAATATTTGTTTTAACCAAGGGGCAGGCAAAAGAGCAGGTTGAGGGCAGGTAGAGGTTCATAGTCCAAGGCAGAGTCAAAAAGGTACAGAACGGCAGGCAGGCTCAGGGTCAGGGCAGGCAGAAAAGTCGGAACCGGGAAAACAAGAACTGGAGAAAATGGGAAACACGCTGGTAAGACCTGACAAAACAAGACAATCTGGCAACAGACAAACAGAAAATGCAGATATAAATACACAGGGGATAATGGGGGAAAATAGGAGACACCTGGTGGGGGGTGGAGACAAGCACAAGACAGGTTAACTTCTCTGGGATATGTGGGACGCTAACGTCCCACTTGGCCAAAAGCCAGTAAAAATGCAGCGCGCCAAATTCAAATATATTACAATAAAAATCCAACTTTCATGAAATCACACATGAAAGACACCAAATTAAAGCTACACTTGTTGTGAATCCAGCCAACATGTCTGATTACAAAAAGGATTTACGGCGAAAGCACACCAAACGATTATGTTAGGTCAGTCCATAGCCACAGAAAAACACAATTTTTTCCAAACAAAGAGAGGAGTAACAAAAAGCAGAAATAGAGATAAAATGAATCACTAACCTTTGATGATCTTCATCAGATGACACTCATAGGACTTCATGTTACACAATACATGTATGTTTTGTTCGGTAAAGTTCATATTTATATCCAAAAATCTGAGTTTAGGCGGGACGCTACTGTCTCACTTGGCAAAAAGCCAGAGAAAATGCAGAGCGCCAAATTCAAATTAATATATACTATAAAAATTACTATAAAAATCTAACTTTCATTAAATCACACATGAAAGATACCAAATTAAAGCTACACTGGTTGTGAATCCAGCCAACATGTCGGATTTCAAATAAGCTTTTCGGTTGAAACGATGCTATTATCTGAGTTAGCACCATTGTAAACAAAGAGAGATAAGCATATTTCAACCCTGCAGGTGCGACACAAAACGCAGAAATAAAAATATAATTCATGCCTTACCTTTGACGAGCTTCTGTTGTTGGCACTCCAATAAACATCACAAATGGACCTTTTGTTCGATTAATTCCGTCGATATATATCCAAAATGTCCATTTATTTGGCACGTTTGATCCAGAAAAACACCTGTTCCAACTCGTGAAACATGACTACAAAATATCTCAAAAGTTACCTGAAAACTTTGCCAAAACATTTCAAACTACTTTTGTAATACAACTTTAGGTATTTTTTAACGTAAATAATCKATAAAATTGAAGACGGGATGATCTGTGTTCAATACAGGATTAAAACAATCTGTAGCATGCTTTCTGGTCACGCGCCTCTATCTAACAGGACACTTCAAGTGACTCTGATTCAAAATGGCCGTACTTCTTCATTACACAAAGGAAAAACCCTCAACTAATTTCTGAAGACTGTTGACATCCAGTGGAAGCGGTAGGAACTACAAGAAGGTCAATTAGAAATCTGTATTCCCAATGAAAAACAAATTGAAAAGAGAGTGACCTCAAAAAAAAAATCTGAATAGTTTGTCCTCAGGGTTTCGCCTGCTAAATAAGTTCTGTTATACTCACAGACATGATTCAAACAGTTTTAGAAACTTCAGAGTGTTTTCTATCCAAATCTACTAACAATATGCATATCTTATCTTCTGGGGATGAGTAGCTGGCAGTTGAATTTGGGCATGCTTTTCATCCAAAAGTGAAAATGCTGCCCCCTATCCTAGATCAGGGTGTGACAAGTGTCTGTTGGAAAGCAGATTGAGCCAAGTTTTCCTTTAGGATTTTGCTTGTGCTCTATTCTGTTTCATTTGACAAATGTTTTAAATAAATCCTTAGTCCTTGCCAATGACAAGCATACCCATAAAATGATGCAGAAACCACCATGCTTGAATATATGAAGAGTGATACTCAGTGATGTGTTGTGTTGGATTTGCCCCAAACATGCTTTGTATTCAGGACAAAAAAAGTAAAATAATGTGCCACATTTTTTGCAATATTACTTTTGTGCCTTATTGCAAACATGACGCATGTTTTGGAATATTTTTATTCTGTACAGGCTTCCTTCTTTTCACTTTGTCATTTATGTTAGTATTGTGGAGTAACTACAACGTTGTTGATCCATCCTCAGTTGTCTCCTATCACAGCCATTAAACTCTGTAACTTTCATAAAATCACCATTGGCTTCATGGTAAAATCCCTGAGTGGTTTCCTTCCTCTCCGTCAACTTAGGAAGGTTGCCTATATCTTTGTAGTGACTGGGTGTATTGATACACCATACAACGTTTAATTAATAACTGCACAATGCTCAAAGGGATATTCAATGTCTGCTTTTTTAACCCATCTAGGTGCCCTTCTTTGTGAACTATTGGAAAACCTCCCTGGTCTTTGTTGTTGAAAGTTATGCTTGGAATTCACTGCTCGGCTCTGGGACCTTACAATTATCTGTATGTCTGGGGTACAGAGATGGGGTAGTCATTTCAACATAATTTTAAACACTATTATTGCACACAGCTCATGCAACTTATTTTGTGACGTGTTGAGCACAGTTTTACTCCTGAACTTATTTAGGCTTGCCATAAAATGGTTGAATCTCAAAACATTTCAGCTGTTCATTTTTAGTTAAGTTATAAACATTTCTAAAAACATAATTCCACTTTGGAATTATAGGGTATTGTGTGTAGATCAGTGACACAAAATATACATTTTATCAATTTAAATTCGGGCTGTAACACAACAAAATGTGGAAAAAGTCAAGGGGTGTGAATACTTTCTGAAGGCTCTGTAAATTACATTTGTTTGTCCAAAACTAATCACCTATTTAATGTTTAATATGTTTGCAGCTGCACTTTTGAATACAGTTATTAAAAGTTGTTTTTATTCTAATGTCTTGCCCACTCACTAGTGATGCATTCTACATCAAGGTAGCAAATTATGACAATTAAGAATGATAGGACAGCCATTTGCAGTAAAAAAAAATCGGTAGATATTCTAGCGGTTAAGAGCGTTGGGCCACTAACCGAAAGGTTGCTGTTCCGAATCCCTGAGCCAACTAGGTGGGGTGTAACCTCCCTGTCCCGCTGCTCATATCAAAAAGACCCATTCTCACACCACGATTGGCCTAATGAGCTGGAATGACAGCCGGGTTCGGCGAATGGCGTGATCCCATTATCTGCATCTGGTTATGAGTGGCAGAGGAAGTGACACGGGCTGAACCATAGCAGAGGCTCCTCTGACTCCCCCTGTCTGGACTGTGTGATATGCTAATTAGCTTCAGAAAGGTAGTGAAAAAAGAGATGAGGGAGAGTGAGAACGAGAGTGGGATAGAGGTCGGGGGAGAGACAGAGAGAGAGAGGTGGGGAGAGAGTGAGCGAGAGATAGTAATGACTCTCCCTCTCTAGTCCAGGAGATGTAGGTCTGTTAGAACAGCTTGTTAGAAGCCAGGGCACAATAAGAAGTTGTTTTCAGTGTGTTCAGTGACAACTCCACAAGGGAAAATATCAGCCATTAGCCAGAGTCAGTGTAAGATGACAAGTGAAAAACAGGAGCACAGCTTACTGACAGTGTAGTGGACCTTTTGCCACTGGACAGATTCATACAAGCACTAATGCTACCATCGACAGATCAGAGATAGGCTAGTCTATTATTTCTGCTCTAGAATCAAACATCAATGACACAAATGTCACTATGTAACCTAGAGGGAAACGGGTAGTATATCATTAGGCCTACCACCTGAATGTGGGAGTCGACAGTATAAACTCTAAAGAGTTTAGCACATTTCCTGCATCTTATAAAGTGTTAATTCATATTATAGAATAACGTTTTGCTAAGACCCAGACTACTATGTGTCAGGCCTAGTGGCAGAAGGATGAATAATTGGCTGTATTACCAGCTCTACCATCTCTTCCTCTTAGGCTTCCACCATGATTAGGGAAGTAATTGTACCTCGGCGTCTGACACAACCATCTATTGACACACACACACACACACACACACACACACACACACACACACACACACACACACACACACACACACACACACACACACACACACACACACACACACACACACACACACACACACACACACACACACACACACACACACTTTACTTTTAAAATTGCAACCTCAATTATCTCAGTGACTGATTTAGTGATATTGGAGCATGAAACAGGGTGTAGTTTTTATATGGCCTTCATAATCATCCAACTGCCTTATTTTCTAATTCAGCACCTGAGAAATGCATATTACATGGAATTACATGGTGTCAATCTTACCCATTCATTTGAGATAGAGGCCTCCATATCTGTTTAGCATGTAACAGGATCTTCACAATATCACTCAACTTGACTTTACACCACTTTCAAGGTCTGTTAAAGAAAACGTAGATTTTGGAGTTAGTGAACCCTAACTTTGATATTACCACTTCAATTACAGATTTACCCTTACAGTAAAAACTAGTACTTTCTGGTAAATTAGCAGTTCAAGATTCTGTCTTTGGTTGCGTTTTATGTTATTACGTAATGTAATATATTTTGACATGGGGAGCTTTGCCTGATTTCACTTTTAGACTATGCCTTTGGCTAGAGGAAATATTGAAAGTGGAAAATGTGGACTACGATTGCCTTACCTTCACCAAATCAGTAATCAAATCAGAAGCCTCAATCTCAGTGTTTCATTTTTTATCCCACAAACCGCACATGTTTTCCGTATGTAGAAAAGATAATGGACCTATATATTTTTTTATAATATAGTCTTTGAGAACTAACAATCACCAAAATAAAAGCTAGACAGTCAGGGAGAATTTGTAGAATTGCAGAGAATTTGCTTTAAAATCGGCAAAAAATATTCTAGCTCCATGTAGATATGTTTAGAATTACAGGAAATTGGCTTGATAATGAAACATTTCACAACACCGCCAAGATGGGGGCCTCTAATTTTTAAACCTTTTTAAAAATTCAGTTGCTCCAATGGGCTGAACGCGGCCCCTGTCACGCCACCTGTCACGCCCACCACCTACTGTAAGCCCCTTTTTTATCCATAAAAAATGGGTCTGAACCTGACCCTGAATAAGCTGTTCTCATTTCACTCAGGGGTGAGTGAGCCTRGGGCAGCCTTGAGGGGAATCACCTGTCGTTCAAACGTGTCTGTCTGTACACACTGACAGTTGATGTCAGAAGTTTGAAATCTTCAAAGTTGAACTTGTTTTAGGGGTTGGATTGAGTAATGACAACAGGACAAATATCATTGAATATAACTAAATACACTTGGATTTTTCTACACACCAGAGATAAATCTTCTGCCTACACATTTAGTTTACATTTGCAATAAATGGGTGCTGCACAGTCTGTATTTGGTACTACAATCAATCCTCTGCTGTTGTGCTGTTATTACCACTCTGAAACAAACAGAGCAATATGCACTTTGACTGAAATGCTGTGTTTTGATACTGTTAATATAACGCAGACCATGTCAGGAACAGGAAGAGTGATGCCATGTAAATTCAGCACCCACGTYGTAMCCTAATCCTGTCATTTTCTCTCTCTCATTTAGATTCACTGAACCTATCAAACCTTTTATGATACTTTGTGGWTTAGCCTAGTGGTAGCTGGTCAGCATGTGYTGTGGTCATCTAATGAATGTGAAGTAGTGGTAGCTGTATAGTGAGATTTGGGGTAATACAATTCAAATCAAGTTGCATTTGTCACATGCGTCTTATCGTGAAATGCTTACTTACAAGCCCTTAACCATCAATGCAGTTAAGAAATAGAGTTGAGAAAATATTTACTAAACACACTAAAGTAAAGAAATATATATATATACAGTATACAAAAGTAACACAATAAAATAACAATAACGAGGCTATATACAGGGGGTACCGGTACCGAGTCAATGTGCAGGGGTACAGGTTAGTCGAGGTAATTTGTACATGTAGGTAGGTAGGTAAAGTGACTATGCATAGATAATGTGAGTAGCAGCAGTGTAAAACAAAGGGAGGGGAGGGTGGGGGGGGTGTCAATGTCCGGGTGGCCATTTGATTAATTGTTCAGCAGTCTTATGGCTTGGGGCTAGAAGCTGTTAACGAGCATGTTGGTCCTAGACTTGGCGCTCCGGTACTGCTTGCAGTGYGGTAGCAGAGAGAACAGTCTATGACTTGGGTGACTGGAGTCTTTGACAATTTTTGGGGCATTCATCTCACTCTGCCTAGTATGTAGGTCTTCGATGGCAGGAAGCTTGGCCCCAGTGATGTACTGGGCCGTACGGACTACCCTTTGTAGCGCCTTACGGTCAGATGCCGAGCAGTTGCCATACCAGGCGGCAGTGTTGGGTAGGTTCATTTCTAAATGTAATCCGTTACAGTTACTATTTACCTGTCCAAAATTGTAATCAGTAACGTAACTCGTTACGTAACTCGTTACGGCTAGGGAGGCGCACAGGAGGCCTGGTGCGTGAGGCTGGCACAGTCTTCACCAGACGGCTAGCCCGCACCTCAGAACGAGTATGGAGAGCTGACTCAGGTGCCATCTGAGCTGCCTACCTGCTCAGCGCCATCTGAGCTGCCTACATGCCCAGCGCCATCTGAGCCTGCCCAGCGCCATCTTAGCTGCCTGCCTGCCCAGCGCCATCCCGAGCCGTCAGAGCCGTCCGTCTGTCCCGAGCCATCAGAGCCGCCCGTCTGTCAGGAGCCGCCAGAGCCGCCCCCAGTTAGGAGCTGCCAGAGCCCGCCATCAGGAGCTGCAGAGCCGCCCGCAGTCAGGAGCTGCCAGAGCCGCCCGCCAGTCAGAGCTGCCAGAGCCCCAGCCAGTCAGGAGCTGCCAGAGCCGCCAGCCAGTCAGGAGCTGCCAGAGCCGCCAGCCAGTCAGGAGCTTGCCAGAGCCGCCAGCCAGTCTGGAGCTGCCGGAGCCGCCTGCCAGTCATCAGCCGCCCGCCAGTCATGAGCCGCCCTCCAGTCATGAGCCGCCCTCCAGTCATGAGCCGCCCTCCAGTCATGAGCCCGCCCTCCAGTCATGAGCCCCCCTCCAGTCATGAGCCGCCCTCCAGTCATGAGCTGCCCTCCAGTCATGAGCTGCCCTCCAGTCATGAGCTGTCCTCCAGTCATGAGCTGCCTTCCAGTCATGAGCTGCCCTCCAGTCATGAGCTGCCCTCCAGTCATGAGCTGCCATTCAGTCATGAGCTGCCACTCAGTCCGGAGCTGCCATTCAGTCCGGAGCTGCCTCTCTGTCCTGAGCTACCTCTCTGTCCTAAGCTACCTCTCGGTTCGGAGCTGTCTCCTCAGTCTGATGGGGCCCTTTGTGAGGGTTCCTAGGCCAAGGTCGGCGGCGAGGGTCGCCACTCAAAGGACGCTAAGGAGGGGACAAAGACAATGGTGGAGTGGTGTTCCTCGTCCAGCGCCGGAGCCGCCACCGCGGACAGATGCCCACCCAGACCCTCCCTAGAGTTTTAGGAGGTGCATTTCGGAGTCCGCACCTCACGGAGGGGGTACTGTCATGTTCATGACCATAGTTCTTGTGTGTTTTGCTTGTTTTAGTGTTGGTCAGGACGTGAGCTGGGTGGGCATTCTATGTTGTGTGTCTAGTTTGTCTGTTTCTATGTTTGGCCTAATATGGTTCTCAATCAGAGGCAGGTGTTTTGTGTTGTCTCTGATTGGGAATCATATATAGGTGGCTTGTTTTGTGTTGGGGTTTGTGGGTGGTTGTTTCCTGTCTTTGTGTTTTCTCTGCACCAGATAGGGCTGTATCAGTTTGCCACATTTTGTTATTTTGTATCGTTTGTGTTCACAGTTTCACAGTGTTCACAGTTTCGTTTTATTAAACATGTTGAGCACTGGCTACGCTGCGTGTTGGTCCGATCCCTGTTACACCCTCTCTTCTCGTGAAGAGGAGGAAGGCTGCCGTTACACCAGCTATGTAAACTTTCACATTGATTCATACTGCAATAGATGTCGTTCAATTGGTAACATACATTCTTGACTTCTTCTAATGCCTCTTAAGAGGAAAGTAATCTAAAAGTAACGGAATGTAATCAGATTAAATTCCTGAGTTACGTTACTGATTACATTTTTGGACAGGTAAATAGTAACTGTAACGGATTACATTTAGAAATTAACCTACCCAACACTGGTAACACTGGTATGGCAACTGCTCGACATCTGACCGTAAGGCGCTACAGAGGGTAGTCCGTACGGCCCAGTACATCACTGGGGCCAAGCTTCCTGCCATCGAGGACCTACATACTAGGCAGAGTGAGATGAATGCCCCAAAAATTGTCAAAGACTCCAGTCACCCAAGTCATAGACTGTTCTCTCTGCTACCGCACTGCAAGCAGTACCGGAGCGCCAAGTCTAGGACCAACATGCTCGTTAACAGCTTCTAGCCCCAAGCCATAAGACTGCTGAACAATTAATCAAATGGCCACCCGGACATTGACACCCCCCCCACCCTCCCCTCCCTTTGTTTTACACTGCTGCTACTCACATTATCTATGCATAGTCACTTTACCTACCTACCTACATGTACAAATTACCTCGACTAACCTGTACCCCATCACAATGACTCGGTGCCGGTACCCCCTGTATATAGCCTCGTTATTGTTATTTTATTGTGTTACTTTTGTATACTGTATATATATATATTTCTTTACTTTAGTGTGTTTAGTAAATATTTTCTCAACTCTATTTCTTAACTGCATTGATGGTTAAGGGCTTGTAAGTAAGCATTTCACGATAAGACGCATGTGACAAATGCAACTTGATTTGAATTGTATTACCCCAAATCTCACTATACAGCTACCACTACTTCACATTCATTAGATGACCACARCACATGCTGACCAGCTACCACTAGGCTAAWCCACAAAGTATCATAAAAGGTTTGATAGGTTCAGTGAATCTAAATGAGAGAGAGAAAATGACAGGATTAGGKTACGACGTGGGTGCTGAATTTACATGGCATCACTCTTCCTGTTCCTGACATGGTCTGCGTTATATTAACAGTATCAAAACACAGCATTTCAGTCAAAGTGCATATTGCTCTGTTTGTTTCAGAGTGGTAATAACAGCACAACAGCAGAGGATTGATTGTAGTACCAAATACAGACTGTGCAGCACCCATTTATTGCAAATGTAAACTAAATGTGTAGGCAGAAGATTTATCTCTGGTGTGTAGAAAAATCCAAGTGTATTTAGTTATATTCAATGATATTTGTCCTGTTGTCATTACTCAATCCAACCCCTAAAACAAGTTCAACTTTGAAGATTTCAAACTTCTGACATCAACTGTCAGTGTGTACAGACAGACACGTTTGAACGACAGGTGATTCCCCTCAAGGCTGCCCTAGGCTCACTCACCCCTGAGTGAAATGAGAACAGCTTATTCAGGGTCAGGTTCAGACCCATTTTTTATGGATAAAAAAGGGGCTTACAGTAGGTGGTGGGCGTGACAGGTGGCGTGACAGGGGCCGCGTTCAGCCCATTGGAGCAACTGAATTTTTAAAAAGGTTTAAAAATTAGAGGCCCCCATCTTGGCGGTGTTGTGAAATGTTTCATTATCAAGCCAATTTCCTGTAATTCTAAACATATCTACATGGAGCTAGAATATTTTTTGCCGATTTTAAAGCAAATTCTCTGCAATTCTACAAATTCTCCCTGACTGTCTAGCTTTTATTTTGGTGATTGTTAGTTCTCAAAGACTATATTATAAAAAAATATATAGGTCCAWTATCTTTTCTACATACGGAAAACATGTGCGGTTTGTGGGATAAAAAATGAAACACTGAGATTGAGGCGTCTGATTTGATTACTGATTTGGTGTTGTTAAGTGTTCACGTTTATCGTCTGTATTAAATATGCTGAGCACAAACTACGCTGCGTCTTCGTCCGATCCCTGCTACACCTCCTCTTCAGTCGAAGAGGAGGAAGGCTGCCGTTACAGCCCTACTCTGTTGTTTATGATTTTGTTGTCATGGAGGTCTGATTGGGCTCACTGATTCAAGTTCAAAAATAGATGCTGCGCTCAAGGAATGGCATGCTTTGAGCACTACTGAAAAGTGCCATTTACATTTGAAAAATGTATACCATATGCTGAATTTGCTATAGGCCTATGGTTTACCTTTTTGTTGGTGACACTTTGATATGTTGATAATATGCAACTGTTTAAAGGGCAAATCCACAGATGAAACAATAACGAAACAATAACAAAACTGAGGGATGGGCCTGGAGAAATGTAACCMCTCTCAGATTAATAGACAGAGCTATGAATGCAAGGACTGACCATCTATGATATGAAAGTTATTGTTTTAACCATGTTATGAGGCTATACAGTGTTTGTTTACATTCACAATGTTCACAAACATTGGCGAAAAACAAGTTTATATTTTGGGTTCCCATGGAGTGTGACAGTTGAACTAAACTCATGAGGAAGTCAAATTCTTCAAGAATCAATGGATATATATATAATAAATGTAGCAACTACAGATTGCCCTTTTAAGTCTATCATAAGTGTGCAARTTTGAGCATGTGTCCATTAGGCCTATGGATTTATTTTATTTTTTATCAGYATGAATTAGATTGAGCAATAAAAGCCCCACTTTTATTCCATAGGCTGGGATCCGCACTATGCAGCTGTTGCAAGAGCACATTTTTCACTGGCTGTCCACTGGTTTCAAAAACAATGATTGATAGGCAGCTTAAACTTTGTGAACTCAACCATTATTGGGTTCAAATACACAGTTAGATTTGTGAACAGCCATCCACAACAACCACAATCCGTAAGGCGCAAATAGCTAAATGAGAAAGCAGCAGTGTGATTCCATCAGTGCGCTATGTAAATATCAATAAGTGATATCCGTATTGCTGTAGATTACACCACTGCTGTTATCCTTACTTCCAAGCATTTATTCGAGTTGGATAATCTTTGGATACCGACAGCAGTTGCACATTGGAACACATAGCTTGGACTGTAGCCTACAAAAGCCTTTTCCTGCTCTTTTCCCACGATCCATCAAACACATTTGGTGTGTCATCATTGTGGTCTCAGACTTGTGGTCAGACTCGCTCAGGTGGAACAAATATAAACTTGCAATTTTGAATGTCATTGAGAAAACAGAAGTGTCAGATTTTTTTTTCTCGGAAACATCCTTTCTGAATTTAAAAGTAATCCTCAAAGTAATCATCTAGTTTTTCAAAATGATCAGTAATCTGATTACAATATTTTTACTGGTAACGTAATGGATTACAGTTACCGGGTTTTGTAATCCCTTACATGTAACCCTGCCAGGCGGTGATGCAACCGATCAGGATGCTCTTGATGGTGCAGCTGTAGAACTTTTTCCTGTAGTCCACGATCAGCTCCTTTGTCTTGCTCACATTGCTCTGTACTGTGGTATTAGTGGTTTGCATATTAGCATTTTTTGTAGATGTTGGCCCTGAAGATGCTCTGTTTAGGCCCAGTTTACACTGCACACATTTGACATGAGCATTGATTCATGTTACACATTTAGCTCAGTGTTTTATTAAAGCCAATCTCTATTACTTACATTGTAAAATTGATGATTGCATTGACTGTGTGTATTCAATATTTCACATAATCCTCGGGCTTGATCCGATAGCTTGTAATTGATTCCTTTGTTCTCACCTAAGGATTATATACATTCAGATCTTGGGTTTTAATAGGTTTCAGGAGTCAATTTGTAGTTCAGTGAAACCCAGTGCAACTCTGTCCTCCATTTGATCTTTAGTTAATCCCAGGGGGAGGTATCAGGCCTTTTTTAAGATGGCTCAGTTATGGACTTCCTCTGGGTAGGGTCTGTTCTGTTCTACACCAGACCCAGCTGTTGTCATGGTGATTGAACACAATGTTTTCTATCAAGAACTTTGTCTGCACAGAGTGTGCGTGTGCATGTGTGCATGCACGTGTCTGTGTACTTCTGTGTTTCTGTTCGGCACATTGGCATTGGGACTCGATTGAGAAAAGCTCTTCCAAAATGTTGGCATGTGACTTTAAATAAATAATTGTCATCAGAGAAAGATTGTGCGTCTAGATTTCTTCTCTAAATCCCGTGAGAATAGACCACGAGTGGGAATACTGTGTACCTAGGCTTCAGTCCTTTGGGTCCATGTTTTCCATCCATATTTTCCTTGATGAGAACACAATCTTTCTTCATGAATTGCTTACTAAACACTTTAAATTTGAAGGGAGGTAACTTGCCAGTCATCACACAACATTTTAATATCTGAATACTGGAGGTATGAAAGGAAGTGTAATCTTCAAAATATAGTTAGCTTGCTAGTTAGTTAGATAGTTACAACAAGTAAATATGTTGCTAGCTAGCAGTAGTAGATAGCTTTATCACAAGCTAGCATGTCCTTCTGGGACAAGGAGCGTTTCAAGTAATAATTTTAAGAATACAAAAATCCTTTGCTGTGACAATGGTCTATTCAGTTCTCCTGTGTCCTGCTCCCAGAGATTAACCAAATGCTATTCACCAAGCATGGACTGATTCACTGACCTGTGAGTAGAACCATCCTACTGCAGTTTGAACGAGCCTTGCCATCATTATTTAGACATTGAGACCACAAAATGGTATGCTTTTTTCCTGTTGTCTTTTCTTTGTGGGTTTTGTCGTATACAGTCTAATGTATTTTAGAGCTGAAGAACACCAACTACAGATACAAGTGCTTGGTTGAGCATCTTGAAGAAATTATCTTGAAGAAATTATATGTAGAATCAGTTTAACAGGTGGCAAACATATTATTTTACTATTGTAACATGCAGTGGGGAGAATTCCAAATGCTCCTAAAAGGAAGGGGGAATACTCAAATCAAATCAAATTTTATTAGTCACATACACATGGTTAGCAGATGTTAATGCGAGTGTAGCGAAATGCTTGTGCTTCTAGTTCCGACAATGCAGTAATAACCAACAAGTAATCTAACCTAACAATTCCACAACTACTACCTTATACACACACACAAGTGTAAAGGGATAAAGAATATGTACATAAAGATATATGAATGAGTGGTGGTACAGAACGGCATGGCAAGATGCAGTAGAGGAGGGTACTATGGTGTTAAATGCTGAGCTGTAACGATGAACAGCATTCTCACATGGGTTTCCTCTTGTCAGATGGGTTCAGGGCAGTGTGCAGCGATGTGGTTGCGATTGCGTCGGATCTGTGACCCTATTGGGTCGGTAAGCAAATTGGAGTGGGCTTAGGGTGTCCGGTTAGGTGGGAGGTTGTATGGTCTGACTAGTCTCGTAAGCACTCTGATGACGGAGAAGTGAGCTACGTGGTATCTGAGGGCGTGAGTCGTTTAGCTCGGTTACCGTTAGCTTTCTGGGAACAGGAAGCAATTGGGTGGCCCTCTTCGAAAGCAATGGTGGGAACAGCACTGGGAGGTAAGGATGATTGAAATATGTCGTAAACGACAACCAGCCAGCTTTGGGTTGCGCTGCTCTGAGCGACGCCGGCGTGGGAATGCGCTCTGGGCCTGCAGCCTTGCGAGGGTTAACAACAGTTTTAAATATGTCTTACCTCACTCGGCTGGCAGCAGTGAAGGAGAGCCCGCAGGTTTTGGTAGGGGGCCGTGTGTCAAGTGGCCACTGGTATTGTCCTACGCGGGCAAGAAAAGTTGTTTTGGCCTGTCTGGGAGCCAAGACATCCTGGTTCCGCGACGGGCTGGTTTCTTTTTTGTAAATCCGTGATTGACTGTAGACCGGCCACATACCTCTTGCTGTCTGAGTGGTTGAAATTCGCGAGACTTCGATTTTGTCTCTGTATTGGGACTTAGACCTGTTTGATCTGCCTTTGGGCAGGAGAATAGCTACACTGTTTGTGATTCGGTCATGCTTCCGGTCCAGACACTTGCCGGTTAAAAGCAGTGGTTTCGCGCTTTCGATTTCACGCGAAATGGCTGCCGTCAATCCGTTCTGTGTTTTCTGGTTTTGGGCAATGTTTTACTCGTGTGCTAGTGGGTACGGAAAATCGTCAATGCACTTCTAGTGAGTGCGCTCACCCATCAGCATATTGTCAATCATTGTTGTTGGACGCAATGCGGAAATATCCAGATTCCGCGCTGATCGAAGCAGTCCTTGGAAGCGTGGATTCAGATTGGGTCGGACCAGCGTTGAAACAGACTGAGCGCAGGGAGT
>NC_036866.1:29017015-29023146 GCF_002910315.2 Salvelinus sp. IW2-2015
ATGGTATAGAGTACGGTTATATACATAATACCTGAATGAGTCTGTAGGTTGTCACATAATAGTGGGCATAGTTTAAAAGTGGCTAGTGGTACATGTTAACATAAAGAGTGGCAAGATGCAGTAGATGATAAGAGACGACAGTATATTACCATATGAAGCATTGGTAAGATGTAGGAGGATGTAAACAATAATACTTTAAAAGTGGACATTGTTTAAATGTGCGTAGTGGTACATTATTACAATAAATTTCCATCAATTCCCAATTTATTAAAAAGTGCTAGGAGTTGAGTCAGCTAGTTGGCAGCGGCCGCTAAGTTAGTGGTGGCTGTTTAACAGTCATGAATGGCCTTTGAATTAGAAGCTGTGCTTTTTCAGTCTCTCAGGTCCCAGCTTTGATGCACCTGTAGCGACCTCGGCCTTCTGGATGATAGGCGGGTGAACAGGCAGTGGCCTTGGTGTTGTTAGTCCTTGATAGAACTTTAATGGAGGCCTTCATGAATAGCTCACTTATGTCTGAATGCGTAGAGTGTAATTGGGGGATGCTCCCATGGAAGCGAAGCACGGTGCCACGCATACTGTGATGCCCCCATCCCATGTCTCGGGGAACTTTGGGTCAAACCCTGACATTCTTGCTCTAGAGTCAACTTCAACAAGGTCACCCGTTCTGGAGGGCCTAAACCGGTTGTGGGGAGTTGCGAGACTGCCCGCTGAGATCCAGCCTCGCGATCCGATGACACAGCCCCGACAGATGCCCTCGATGTGCATCTGTAGACAGTTGTGTGAGTGCTTTTGGTGGACAAGCCGGAATTTCTTCAGCCTACCTGAGGTGAAGAGGCGCTTGCTGCGCGCCTCTTCACAACGCGTCTGTGTGGGTGGAGCCAATCAGTTTTGTCCGTGATGATGTAACCCGAGAACTTTAAAAGCTTCTCCTACCTTCTCCCTACTGACACGTCGATGTGGATAGGTGCGGGGTGCCCCTCTGCTGTTTCCTGAAGTCCACAATCATCTCCTTGTTTTGTTGACGTTGAGTGTGAGGTATATTTCGCTGACACCAACACCCGAGGGCCCTTCATCCTCCTCCCTGTAGGCCGTCTCGCGTTGTTGGTAATCAAAGCTACCACTGTAGTGTCATCCGCAAACTTGATGATTGAGTGGAGGCGGCATAGGCCACGAGCGTTCGTGGCGTGAAAGGGAGACAGGAGAGGGCTCAGACACGGCACCCTTGTGGAGGCCCCGTGTGAGGATCAGCGGGTGGAGATGTTGTTACCTACCTCACGCCACCTGGGGCGGATCCCGTCAGGAGTCCCAGGACCCAGTTGCAACAGGCGGGTCGAGACCTCAGGGTCTCGAGCTTGATGAGATTTGGGCGGGTACATATGGTGTGTTAAACTGCTGAGCTGATAAAAACCCGTGAACCAGCATTCTCGCACATGGGTATCTCTCTTGTACAGATGGTTAGGGGCGAAGTGTGCGAGCTTGTTGTTTGAGTTTCTGTTTGTAGGCTGGAATCAACAAAATGGAGTCGTGGTCAGCTTTTCCGAAAGGGGGGCGGGGGAGGGCCTTATATGCGTCGCGGAAATTAGTATAACAATGATTTAGGGTTTTTCCAGCCCTGGTAGCACAATCGATATGCTGATAGAATTTAGGGAGTTTTGTTTTTAGATTAGCCTTGTTAAAAATTGTTAAAATACTGAAGCAGGCGTTAATGACAGTTCTACAGTCTCCATCAGAGGCCCAGGCGTTTGGCATAGATGGTAAAGCTCTCACTTCTGGACTGCAACATTGTAAGATTGTGACCTCCACGGCACTTGATATACATTGAGTGTATAAAACATTAAGAACACCTGCTCTTTCCATGATATAGACTGACCAGGTGAATCCAGGTGAAAGCAATGATCCCGTACTGATGTTGCATGTTAAATTCACTTAAATCAGTGTAGATGAAGGGGAGGAGGGAGACAGATTAAAGAAGGATTTTTAAGCCATGGGACAATTGAGACATGGATTATTGCATGTGTGCCATTCAAAGGGTGAATGGGCAAGACAAAAGATTTAAGTGCATTTAACGGAGTATGCTAGTAACGCTGCTGGGTTTTTCATGCTCAACAGTTTCCTGTGTGTATCAAGAATGGTCCACCACCCAAAGGACATCCAGCCAACTTTACACAACTGTGGGAAGCATTGGAGTCAACATGGACCATCATTCCTGTGGAACGCTTTCGATACCTTGTAGAGTCCATGCCCTGACAAATTGAGGCTGTTCTGACGGCAAAAGGCGGTGCTACTCAATAACAGGAAGTTGTTCCTAATGTTTTTTACACTCAGACATTGATTGATTGGTAGTTTACASTATATTTAGATACTTCAAATACTGCCTAAGACACCTTTGATATTTGTCTCCGTACTCAATAAATGGTGAAACACTTTGTGATGGTGTTCTTTGTTCGAATGCATATGCATAAAACGTACATTATGGAAAACATGTCTCACACTCATAGTTAGTAGAATAATTAATGGATTGGCAAGTTTGGCACCAACTTTTAGGTTAGTAGGAGAGTTTATTATTTAAACCACCGAAATATACTCACATTCACTGAACATTTAGTATTTGAAACTTAAACATTCCATTTCCCAAATGCTTTTTCCATAATCCTAAAGGCTCTTTATCATTCTCCATGCCATATATGCAAGCTCACCATGGTATTGGGCAGCTGCGATTTGAGAAATCAAACTCTGGCTATCTTATGTATGCATATGCAGCTATTATTTTTAAACCTCCATTCTAGCATACATGACACATCTTTCTATCTACATGCTTTTATTTGTGTTTCTATGCAAAGTATTTAATTAAATGTTTCTTTAAGCCTGCAGCTAGTTACTTGAAATGAGACATACAGTATGATCATGCCAAAACCTTATTCAAAAATTGTATTCACTGAAGAGAGATACCTTATGAAAAACAAATTGACATTTTCAGTAGCTGGCTAGGCTAGTCAAACTGTAACATTGGCTAGCTTTCAATAAATTGTCTAAATGGTCAACGGAGTTACCTCTTCATAAGATCAAGACAATTGGTATTGCATTCCATGCTGCATATTTCAAGTGCGCTCGAAAACAGATATGTATCTTATTTCAGATTTTGGGAGTAAGCTATATATGTTCCTCTTCATCAGACAGCAGCTTGTGTTTTCACAAGAGGCTGTGTTTGCATCGTAGATAGAAGCATTGGCTGCCTTTATCCCGAGGGGTATGTATGGGAGTTCTGATTGGTTCCAAGTTTAGCAATTCGGCAAATATGCTTGAGCAGTGTTGAAATATACTATTATGAGAAAAAGGTGCCAACACATTTTATAGTCATAGAAATGTTTTACTGTTGTATACAAAATATCTGCACCACCCTCGACGGGGATCGATCAACTTCACATTTTTTTCAGATTCGACCCACCACTTATTCCCAGTTTCCGATTTCCCACGAGCATGTGAAGCCAGCAACAGTCTCAAGTCGAGAGTTTCTTGTACCACAAAAGCTTGTCAAGTTCTTGACAATCTTAGGTAATGTGTTGTTTCATTATCACAAACCCCCTCTGATCCCAGCAGGGTTCCACTCTTAGGTACCAGCCCCAGTATAATAACAGGGAATTGCAGAAACCGTAATGGAGGTTTTGAGCCGTCAAAGAGCTGATGGAGCAGCCAGTCGCAGGGTTAACCTGCTAGTTTGCATGCAAAGAGAAGTCAATAGCTGCACTGCGGTGAGGCTGGGAGCAGAATGGCCCAGCCTGACATTGACTGAGGAGTTGCTATTTACATGCTGGAGAGAACAGGAGGAAAAGGTTCCTGTCTGTATCTCTCAGCCAACTGACTCCTGTGTTTTTATAGTAATACAAATAGATGATTGTCTTCTGCATGCAGACAGAGACAGGCAAACAGATATACAGGCAGGCAGACAGACAGACACACACAGATCATACATAGACAAAAGCTTCTCAATTTTATCTAACCATGGGGGGGCAGATATAAAGGCATGGTTGTTACAGTTTCAATATGAACAATATCAACAATTCCTTAGCGTCACGAATGGAAAATAACGACGAAGATAATGCATTTTAGATTACCCTCCAATCCCCTCTATACAAGTTAATGGAACTACTGATTGAATTTTTGTTTAATTTTAATATAAGAACACTCTCGTCCTAATGACCAAGATGCTGTTGCTGCAAGGCTCAGGCTTTGTCTTTGAAGTTTAGGCTGTCCCTCTTAAACAGTTTTGGAAAACTTTTCAATGAAACATCTTAAAAACATTTATTTTCCTACAATGTGTTCTCTTAGTACGCTGTCTCTGTATTCGGCTGACACTGTAAAGCTGTGATTCTGCTGTAAACCACAAAACAAAGAAAGCATAGCAAATCATAACTGCAGTAATACCGACGACCTTCTAGTCAGGTTAGCAGAATAATGGAGCGAGGGAGATAGAAATCTGAGAAACCTCTAAGTTGGTGTGTGTGTTTGTGTGGATCGATGAAGATACTGTACATAGCCCCCTCCCGTCTTTGTTTAGCACGGAGGGGCAGACCTTGCCAATTTGTGAGAATGTGCACGTTTTTGTGTGAACATCTGATTATGTTCAAAACCAGTGGAGGCTCCTCAGAAGAGGAAGGGGAGGACCATCCTCCTCAGTGAATTTCCCAAAAATTACAACTATAAAACATTTAAAAAGTTAGTTTTTAGATAAAACTATACAAAATATAATCACGTCACCAAATAATTAATTAAAACACTATTTTGCAAAGAATATTTGAGTATCATGTGGTAGCCTTAACATATCGCTGTTGCATTGAACTTGGGTGAATGGAACATGAATGAGAGTCATCCAACATGCTGTAATAGAAATAAGGCCATGCTCATGAAAAAAAAAATCATCCTCCTTCATCTTAAACAGCACTGACCGCCACTGTTCAAAACACCATTTAATCCATACATTTTCACTGTCTGATATGAGCTAATGTTGTATCCACTGTGCTAATCTTTAACGTGGGCAACAGAAACACACAGTGGTCCCAGTGGCTCCTGCCATAGCCCTTTCTTCATATCTCTAAAGCTCTCTAGTATAGTTAACAGTGTTGTGTCACTGGGGAGGCCGCACGGCCTGTCACTGTGTGCGCGTGTGCTATTGAAAGGGCCAAAGTAATTGGTCCATCTGCAATGTGTTTGTCCCTCCTGCCTCTGGCTGCTGGTGAGTCCCCAACACAGGCATCAGCAGCACAGGGGGTTGGTGGCACCTTAATTGGGGAGAACGGGCTCGTGGTAATGACTGGATCGGAATCAGTGGAATGGTATAACATCTATCAAACACATGGTTTGATGCCATTCCATTTGCTCTGTTCCGGCCATTATTATGAGCCTTTCTCCCTTCAGCAGCCTCCTGTGCTCTGCAGTGGCATTAATATTCAGTGAGAGAAGCAGGTGATGCGTCACACACAGGCACACACACAGAGACAGTCTGCGTAGCCCAATATCCTGAAGCTTAATTAGAAACAGTATTGGTCAGACAAAACATTGGAGAAATATAGAGGAGATGATTCACCTTGACTGACTGACCGGGCCAGGCACAGAGGGCTGTGTTAACATGATACACACACCTCATTAGAATTTTTGTGAAATCATGCATTGATGTCATCTCTTTATGACATTCATTAAATGTGTTCATATGAGTTCATCCTGGCCTGTCTGTGTGTGTGTTTGCGTCAATCAGTTTGGTTGTATCAAGTTGACATCTGTTCTGTAATGGCTTGGGACTGTGGTGAATGTGTGAACTAACCATAAACTCCACTAAACATACACAGAGTTTGCACTTACCAATGTGCAGTTGTGCAGATATCTAAAAGGGGGGCTGGACTTACTGATTAGGCCTTAACCCTCCTGTTGTATTCGTTTCATGTTAATTAATTCTGTGTTCCCGGTCCAAAATGACTGCCCCAATATAGCTGATTATGAATCCATAATAATACATATATTATCACCTAATGTTGTGTTAGATCTTTTTATCAACTTAAGTTCTTGTGAACATTACAAGTTTTGAACTTCTATTTGCTATTTATGGCCTGTAGTCCTTATTGACCTGAGCTCATACAACT
>NC_036866.1:29024351-29104057 GCF_002910315.2 Salvelinus sp. IW2-2015
CCTGAACTCAATTTTATACACTAATTGTAGTCTCACCCATTTATTTCTAAGAACTGGTCATTTTTCACCGGGAACACCACAAGTGTACAAAAGTTAAATAAAACACTCAAAATGTTATGAAAATCATCAAAATGTATTTTGTGTGTTCAGATGCCCTGTGTGGACAAAGTCATGGAACCTTATGACAATCAGATTAAATTAACTAMATTTTTCAGAGACAAAACTTGTAAATCGGTCCAATTCAACCGAAACACAGCAGGAGGGTTAAGGCAAAAAAAGTTGAATCATATAATGTAAAGACATGTTAACATGGAAACGGTATCAACTGCGAGTTGAATGCCCGGTCCTGAGTCAGCTGTCCTACAACTCAATAATATAAAACTGGCTAGTTTTGTCTGGTCTCTCCTTATGTCCGATGTTAGATCTTTCCTGTGGGACAAATCCCAGAACTACTAATATCCCTACAGGAGTAGGCTATATGTTGACATTGCACAAACATCGCCCAGCTTGAGTGTACTATCAACTTAAAATTGACGTTTGTGTTCGTGTTACAAGGACAAAAACATTTTCTTCTGTAAATATCATATTGATGTGCTTATAAAGACAGTATGCCTACAGTTTACTTAGCAAATAAAACAAGAACTAGAATGCAATTCTATTTCTTTAGTCTGTTTTGCCAAATCTAAAGATTTTGGCCCATGGGTCCAGCAGGCAGAGTTCCATAACAACAGGCATATGTGAGTTGCAGGAGGACGGCACTTTGCTCATACCACTCTGTAGGCTACTGACCAATTCAAAGCTTCCTCCAGGGGGAAGCTTTGAATCTGCCAGTAGCCTACAGAGTAATATGAGAAGAGTGCAATTGCTGCACTTATGTAGTAGGTATTCTAAACAAAGTGCTTTGATAACTTTCAAGTGTAACAGTTCCATGTACAATAAAGCATCCTTCACATAATACTGTAGAAGCAGAGTTCTGTTAATATAACAATTGGCAAATATTACACTTGTCTTTCATGCACTATTTTCATTCACAGCCAATACAGATACTGTACCGATAAGCATTTTGTCTGGTGGTGCTGGCGCTACCTTGCCAAACATGTCAGTTGTCATACCTTCCTGTATGGTGTCCCATATGCTAATTTCATTTCGTAGGATAGACTGAGGCAAAGTCATTCATATTTATGAGTTACGTTGGGTGATTGGTTGAGCCTTCTTGTGTGTGTGACATCACAGAAATGAGTAGACTATATCGTAGTGTCCCGTGTGGCTCAGTTGGTAGAGCATGGCGCTTGCAACGCCARGGTTGTAGGTTCATTCCCCACGGGGGGACCAGGATGAATATGTATGAACTTTCCAATTTGTAAGTCGCTCTGGATAAGAGCRTCTGCTAAATGACTTAAATGTAAATGTAGTGTATAGTACGTGGACACGGATCTCGAGAAAGCATTTCTGTATGGACCTCGAGTCCAATGGCGGTGAGCTTTACACCACTCCAGCCAATACTTGGCATTGCGCATGGTGATCTTAGGCTTGTGTGCGGTTGCTCGGCCATGGAAACACATTTCATGAAGCTCTCGACGAACAGTTATTTTGCTGACGTTGCTTCCAGAGGCAGTTTGAACTCGGTAGTGAGTGCTGCAACTGAGGACAGATGATTTTTACGCGCTTCAGCACTCGGCGGTCCCATTCTGTGAGCTTGTGTGGCCTACCACTTCGCGACTGTGCAGTTGTTGCTCCTAGACGTTTCCATTTCACAATACCAGCACTTACAGTTGACCAGGGCAGCTATAGCAGGGCAAAAATTGAATTGTATGAACTGAGTTGTTGGAATGGTGCATCCTATGACAGTGCCACTTTGAAAGTCACTGAGCTCTTCAGTAAGGTCATTATACTGCCAATGTTTGTCTATGGAGATGGCTGTGTGCTCGATTTTATACAATTGTCAGCAACGGAAATAGCCGAATCTACTAATGTGATGTCCATGTACTTTGTATATACAGTTGAAGTCTGACGTTTACATACACCTTAGCCAAATATATTTACTCAGTTTTCACAATTCCTGACATTTAATCCTAGTAAAAATTCCCTGTCTTAGGTCAGTTATGACCAATTAATTTTAAGAATGTGAAATGTCAGAATAATAGTAGAGAGAATGATTTATTTCAGCTTTTTTTTCTTTCATCACATTCCCAGTGGGTCAGAAGTTTACATACACTCAATTAGTATTTGGTAGCATTGCCTTTAAATTGTTTAACTTGGGTCAAACGTTTTGGGTGAATTTTGGGCCATTCCTCCTGACAGAGCTGGTGTAACTGAGTCAGGTTTCTAGGCCTCCTTGCTCGCACATGCTTTTTTTCAGTTCTGCCAACAAATTGTCTATAGAATTGAGGTCAGGGCTTTGTGATGGCCACTCCAATACCTTGACTTTGTTGTCCTTAAGCCACTTTGCCACAAATTTGGAAGTATGCTTGGGGTCATTGTTCATTTGGAAGACCCATTTGAGACCAAGCTTTAACTTCCTGACTGATGTCTTGATGTTGCTTCAATATATCCACATAATTTTCCATCCCCGTGATGACATCTATATTGTGAAGTGCACCAGTCCCTCCTGCAGCAAAGCACCACCACAACATGATGCTGCCACCCCCATGCTTCACTGTTGGGATGGTGTTCTTCGGCTTGCAAGTGTCCCAATTTTTCCTCCAAACACATGGTCATTATGGCCAAACAGTTCTATTTTTGTTTCATCAGACCAGAGGACATTTCTCCAAAAAGTATGATATTTGTCCCCATGTGCAGTTGCAAACAGTAGTCTGGCTTTTTTATGGCGGTTTTGGAGTAGTGGCTTCTTCCTTGCTGAGGGCCTGTCAGGTTATTTCGATATAGGACTCGTTTTACTGTGTATATAGATACTTTTGTACCTGTTTCCTCCATCATCTTCACAAGATCCTTTGCTGTTGTTCTGGGATTGATTTGCACTTTTCGCAGCAAACTACGTTCATCTCTAGGAGACAGAACACGTCTCCTTCCTGAGCGGTATAACGGCTGTGTGGTCCCATGGTGTTTATACTTGCGTACTATTGTTTTTACAGATGAACGTGGTACCTTCATGCATTTTGAAATTGCTCCCAAGGATGAACCAGACTTWTTTYTTCAGAGGTCTTGGCTGATTTCTTTTGATTTTCCCATGATGTCAAGCAAAGAGGCACTGAGTTTGAAGGTACGCCTTGAAATACATCCACAGGTACACCTCCAATTGACTCAAATTATGTCAATTAGACTATCAGAAGCTTCTAAAGCCATGACATAATTTTCTGGAATTTTCCAATCTGTTTAAAGGCACAGTCAATTTAGTGTATGTAAACTTCTGACCCACTGGAATTGTGATACAGTGAATTATAAGTGAAATAATCTGTCTGGAAATTGTTGGGAAAATGACTTGTGTCATGCACAAAGTAGATGTCCTAACTGGCTTGCCAAACAAGACATTTGTGGAGTGGTTGAAAAGCGAGTATTAATGACTCCAACCTAAGTGTATGTAAACTTCCGACTTCAACTGTATAGTGTTTATATACAGTACAAGTCAAAAGTTTGGAAACACCTACACATTCAAGGGTTTTTCTTTATTTGTACTTTTTCTAAATTGTAGAATAATAGTGAAGACATCAAATCTATGAAATATCACATATGGAATCATGTACTGTAGTAACCAAAAAGTGTTAAACAAATATTTTATATTCTTCTTAAGTAGCCACCCTTTGCCTTGATGACAGCTTCGCACACTCTTGGCATTCTCTCAACCATGTTCACCTGGAATGCTTTTCCAACAGTCTTGAAGGAGTTCCCACATATGCAGAGCACTTGTTGGCTGCTTTTCCTTCCCTCTGTGGTCCAACTTATCCCAAATCATCTCAATTGGGTTGAGGTCAGGTGATTGTGGAGGCCAGGTCACTCTCCTTCTTGGTCAAATAGCCCTTACACAGCCTGGAGGTGTGTTGGGTCAAATAGCCCTTACACAGCCTGGAGGTGTGTTGGGTCATTGCCCTGTTGAAAAACAAATGATAGTCCCACTAAGCGCAAACCAGATGGGGTGGCGTATTATTGCAGAATGCTGCGGTAGCCATGCCGGTTAAGTGTGCATTGAATTCTAAATAAATCACTGACAGTGTCAGCAGCAAAGCACCATCACACCTCCTCCTCCATGCTTCCCTTATGCTTCGTGGTGGGGATCACACATGCGGAAATCTCAAGTTTGGACTCATCAGACCAAAGGACAGATATCCACCAGTCTAATGTCCATTGCTCTTCTTCTTTGCACAAGCAAGTCTTTTCTTCTTATTGATGTCCTTTATTAGTAGTTTCTTTGCAGCAATTTGACCATGAAGGCCTGATTCAAAGTTTGGACACACCTACTCATTCCAGGGTTTTTCTTTATTTTTACTATTTTCTACATTCTAGATAATAGTGAAAACATCAAAACTATGAAATAACATATTGAATCACGTGGTAACCAAAAAAGTGTTTAACAAATCAAAATGTATTTGTTCAAATTATTATACAAAATTCTTGCCACCAACAGAATGATATACAGTGCATTTGGAAAGTATTCAGACCCCTTGACTTTTTACACATTTCGTTACTTTACAGCCTTATTCTAAAATGTATTAAATCCTTTTGTCCTTCATCAATCTACAGTAATAACAGGTTTTTATACATTTTTGAAAATGGATAAAAAATACAAAACTGAAACATCACATTTACATAAGTATTCAGACCCTTAACTCACTACTTTGTTGACGCACCTTTGGCAGCTATTACAGCCATGAGTCTTCTTGGGTATGATGCTACAAGCCTGGCATACCTGTTTTTGGGGAGTTTCTCCTATTCTTCTCTGCACATCCTCTCAATCTCTGTCAGGTTTGATGGGGAATGTCGCCGCACAGCTATTTTCAGGTCTCTCCTGAGATGTTTGATAAGGTTCAGGCCCTGCCTGTGCCACCCAAGGACATTCAGATACTTGTCCTGAAGCCACTCCTGCATTGTCTTGGCTGTGTGCTTAGGGTCATTGTTCTATTGGAAGGTTAAACTTTGCCCCAGTTTGAGGTCCTGAGCGCTCTGGAGCAGGTTTTCATCAAAGATCTCTCTGTACTTTGCTCTGTTCATCTTTCCCTCGATCCTGACTAGTCTCCCAGTCCATGCTGCTGAAAAACATCTCCACAGCATGATGCTGCACCACCATGCTTCACCATAGGGATGGTGCCAGGTTTCCTCCAGACGTGACGCTTGGCATTCAGACCAATGAGTTCAATCTTGGTTTAATCAGACCAGAGAATCTTGTTTCTCATCAATCAAACAATCACATTGATTTATAAAGCATTTTTTACATCAGCTGATGTCACAAAGTGCTATACAGAAACCCAGCCTAAAACCCCAAATAGCAAGCAATGCAGATGTAGAAGCATGATGGCAAGGAAAAGTCCCTAGAAAGGCAGGAACCTAGGAAGAAACCTAGAGAGGAACCAGGCTCTGAGGGGTGGCCAGTCCTCTTCTGGCTGTGCCAAGTGGAGATTATAACAGGAAATGGCCAAGATGTCTACTTCCGGCGCCGACCGAGATGGCCGCTCGCTTCGCGTTCCTTGGAAAATATGCAGTATTTTGTTTTTTTATGTGTTATTCCTTACATTGGTACCAGGTAATCTTAGGTTTCATTACATACAGTCGGGAGGAACTACTGAATGTAAGAGCAACGTCAACTCACCATCGTTACAACCAGGAATATGACTTTCCCGAAACGGATCCAGTGTTTTGCCTTCCACCCAATACAATGGATCTGATCCCAGCCGGCGACCTATGCGACGCCGTAAAAGGGGCAAACGTAGCGGTCTCCTGGTCAGGCTTCGGAGACGGGCACATGCGCTCCACTCCTAGCATACTACTCGCCAATGTCCAGTCTCTTGACAATAAGGTTGATGAAATCCGAGCAAGGGTAACATTCCAGAGAGACATCAGAGATTGATCCGTTCTCTGCTTCATGGAAACATGGCTAACTCAGAGACCGCTAACGGAGTCGGTGCAGCCAGCTGGTTTCTTCACGCATCGCGCCGACAGAAACATACACTTTCTGGTAAGAAGAGGGGCGGGGGTGTATGCCTTATGATTAACGAGACGTGGTGTGATCATAACAACATACAGGAACTCAAGTCATTCTGTTCACCTGATCTAGAATTCCTCACAATCAAATGTCGACCGCATTATCTACCAAGGGAATTCTCTTCGATTATAATCACAGCCGTATATATTCCCCCCAAGCAGACACATCGATGGCCCTGAACGAACTTTATCTGACTCTTTGTAAACTGGAAACCACACCCTGAGGCTGCATTCATCGTAGCTGGGGATTTTAACAAGGCTAATCTGAAAACAAAACTCCCTAAATTCTATCAGCATATCGATTGTGCTACCAGGGCTGGTAAAACCTTGGATCATTGTTATACTAACTTCCGCGACGCATATAAGGCCCTCCCCCGCCTCCTTTCAGAAAATCTGACCACGACTCCATTTTGTTGCTTCCAGCCTACAAACAGAAACTAAAACAACAAGCTCCCTCGCTCAGGTCTGTTCAACGCTGGTCGACCAATCTGATTCCACGCTTCAAGACTGCTTCGATCACGCGGATTGGAATATGTTCCGCATTGCGTCCAACAACAATATTGACGAATACGCTGATTCGGTGAGCGAGTTCATTAGAAAGTGCATTGACGATGTCGTACCCACAGCAACGATTAAAACATTCCCAAACCAGAAACCGTGGATTGACGGCAGCATTCGCGTGAAACTGAAAGCGCGAACCACTGCTTTTAACCAGGGCAAGGTGACCGGAAACATGACCGAATACAAACAGTGTAGCTATTCTCTCCGCAAGGCAATCAAACAAGCTAAGTCCCAGTATAGAGACAAAATAGAGTCGCAATTCAACAGCTCAGACACAAGAGGTATGTGGCAGGGTCTACAGTCAATCACGGATTACAAAAAGAAAACCAGCCCCGTCGCGGACCAGGATGTCTTGCTCCCAGACAGGCTAAATAACTTTTTTGCTCGCTTTGAGGACAATACAGTGCCACTGACACGGCCCGCTACCAAAACATGCGGGCTCTCCTTCACTGCAGCCGAGGTGAGTAAAACATTTAAACGTGTTAACCCTCGCAAGGCTGCAGGCCCAGACGGCATTCCCAGCCGTGTCCTCAGAGCATGGCGAGACCAGCTGGCTGGTGTGTTTACGGACATATTCAATCAATCCTAATCCCAGTCTGCTGTTCCCACATGCTTCAAGAGGGCCACCATTGTTCCTGTTCCCAAGAAAGCTAAGGTAACTGAGCTAAACGACTACCGCCCCGTAGCACTCACTTCCGTCATCATGAAGTGCTTTGAGAGACTAGTCAAGGACCATATACCTCCACCCTACCGGACACCCTAGACCCACCCAATTTGCTTACCGACCCAATAGGTCCACAGACGACGCAATCGCAACCACACTGCACACTGCCCTAACCCATCTGGACAAGAGGAATACCTATGTGAGAATGCTGTTCATCGACTACAGTACCCTCCAAACTCGTCATCAAGCTCGAGACCCTGGGTCTCGACCCGCCCTGTGCAACTGGGTCCTGGACTTCCTGACGGGCCGCCCCCAGGTGGTGAGGGTAGGTAACAATCTCCACCCCGCTGATCCTCACCACTGGGGCCCCACAAGGGTGCGTTCTGAGCCCTCTCCTGTACCCCTGTTCACCCACGACTGCGTGGCCATGCACGCCTCCAACTCAATCATCAAGTTTGCGGATGACACTACAGTGGTAGGCTTGATTACAACAACGACGAGACGGCCTACAGGGAGGAGGTGAGGGCCCTCGGAGTGTGGTGTCGGAAAATAACCTCACACTCAACGTCAACAAAACAAAGGATGATTGTGGACTTCAGGAAACAGCAGAGGGAGCACCCCCCTATCCACATCGACGGGACAGTAGTGGAGAAGGTGGAAAGTTTTAGTTCCTCGGTGTACACATCACGGACAAACTGAATTGGTCCACCCACACAGACAGCGTTGTGAAGAAGGCGCAGCAGCGCCTCTTCAACCTCAGGAGGCTGAAGAAATTCGGCTTGTCACCAAAAGCACTCACAACTTCTACAGATGCACAATCGAGAGCATCCTGTCGGGCTGTATCACCGCCTGGTACGGCAACTGCTCCGCCCACAACTGTAAGGCTCTCCAGAGGGTAGTGAGGTCTGCACAACGCATCACTGGGGGCAAACTACCTGCCTCAAGGACACCTACACACCCGATGTCACAGGAAGGCCATAAAGATCATCAAGGACAACAACCACCCAAGCCACTGCCTGTTCACCCCGCTATCATCCAGAAGGCGAGGTCAGTACAGGTGCATCAAAGCAGGGACCGAGAGACTGAAAAACAGCTTCTATCTCAAGGCCATCAGACTGTTAAACAGCCACACTAACATTTAGCGGCCGCTGCCACATACTGACTCAACTCCAGCCACTTTAATAATGGGAATTGATGGAAATTATGTAAAAATGTACCACTAGCCACTTTAAACAATGCCACTTAATATAATGTTTACATACCCTACATTACTCATCTCATATGTATATGTATATACTGTACTCTATATTCATCTACTGCATCTTGCCATCTTTATGTAATACATGTATCACTAGTCACTTTAAACTATGCCACTTTATGTTTACATCCCCTACATTACTCATCTCATATGTATATACTGTACTCTATACCATCTACTGCATCTTGCCTATGCCGTTCTGTACCATCACTCATTCATATATCTTTATGTACATATTCTTTATCCTTTACACTTGTGTGTATAGGTAGTAGTTGTGGAATTGTTAGGTTAGATTACTTGTTGGTTATTACTGCATTGTCGGAACTAGAAGCACMAGCATTTCGCTACACTCGCATTAACATCTGCTAACCATGTGTATGTGACAAATAAAATTTGATTTGATTTGATTTGATGTTCAAACGTTCATAGATGACCAGCAGGGTCAAATAATAATAATCACAGTGATTGTAGAGGGTCTAACAGGTCTGAACGTCAGGAGTAAATGTCAGTTGGCTTTTCATAGCCGAGCATGCAGAGTTCGAGACAGCATGTGCGGTAGAGAGAAAGAGTCAAACTGCGGGTCAGGGATTAGGTATCACGTCCGGTGAACAGGTCAGGGTTCTATAGCTGCAGGCAGAACAGTTGAAACTGGAGCAGCAGCACAACCAGGTGGACTAGGGACAGCAAGGATTCATCAGGCAAGGTAGTTCCGAGGCTTGGTCCTAGGGCACAGGTCCTCCGGAAGGAGAGGGAGAGAGAGAAAATTATAGAGATCATACTTAAAATCACACAGGACACCGAATAAGACAGGAGAATTACACCACACATAACAGACTGACCCTAGCCCACATAAACTATTGCAGCATAGATACTGGAGGCTGAGACATTAGGGGTCGGGAGACATTGTGGCCCCATCCGACGATACCCTCCGACATGACCAACCAGGCAGGATATAACCCCACCCACTTTACCAAAGCACAGGGTCAGCTTGAAGGTTTAGAGGTCTTGACTATTTTCCTGAATGTGTCAAGAAATATAGGATTAAAAAACTTGAGTGTCTCCATTGATCCTAGGTCCTGGCAGTGTTGTGCAGACTCAAGACAACTGAGCTTTGGAGAAATATGCAGATTCTAAGAGGAGGTTAACTTATTTTTGTACTCCGACATCCTTGGGTAGGTGGAGGGAGTCTGGAAGGGCATCTAGGAATCTTTGGGTTGTCCAAGAATTTATAACACTGCATTTGATGATCCTCGTTTGGGATATGAGCAGTTTATTTGTTGTGATTGCAAACGTAATAAGATGGTGGTCCTGTAGTCCAGGATTATAAGGAAAAACGTTAAGATCCAGAATATTTGTTCCACAGGACAAAACAAGGTCCAGGGTATGACTGTGGCAGTGAGTAGGTCCGGAGACATGTTGGACAAAACCCACTGAGTTGATGATGGCACTGAAATATGAAAGTCACCAAAAATGTGAATATTATCTGCCATGACTACAAGGTCCGATAGGAATTCAGGGAACTCAGTGAGGAACGCTGTATACGGCCCAGGAGGCCTATACAAAGTATCTATAAAAATTGAGGCTGCATAGATTTCATGACAAGAACCTTATAAAATAAAAACACAGTAATTTTTTGGGATGAATGGGCCTATGTGGGATGATTGGGCGATATGGTCACTAGTGTAACCAGGAGGAGAGGCCTCATTTATCACAGTAAATTCATCAGGCTTAAGCCATGTTTCAGTCAGGCCAATCACATCAAGATTATGATCAGTGATTAGTTAATTGACTATGGAAGTGAGGGATCTAGCATTAAGTAGCCCTATTTTGAGATGTGAGATATCACAGGTCTTTATTCCAGTGAGATTTCTAAAGCAAACACTGCCATGTTTTGTTTTGCACAACCTACTGTAGATCGAGTCACAGACACGGTCTTAATGGGGATAGCTGAGCTGACTACTCTGACTATGCTAGTGGCAGACTCCACTAAGCTGGCAGGCTGGCTGACAGCCTGCTGCCTGGCCTGCACCCTATCTCATTGTGGAGCTAGAGGAGTTAGAGCCCTGTCTATGTTCTTGTTGATAGAAAATATGAGAGCACCCCTCCTGCTAGGATGGAGTCTGCCACTCCTCAGCAGGCCAGGCTTGGTCCTGTTTGTGGATGAGTCCCAGAAAAAGGGCCACTTATTTACAAATTCTGTCTTTTGGGAGGGGCAGAACACATTTTTCAACCAGTGATTGAGTTGCGAGGCCTAGAAGGCCAACATCCCAGAGTCGCCTCGTCACTGTTGACGTTGAGACTGGAGTTTTGCGGGTACTTTTTAATGAAGCTGCCAGTTGARGACTTGTGAGGCRTCTGTTTCTCAAACTACACACTSTAATGTACTTGTCCTCTTGCTCAGTTGTGCACCGGGGCCTCCCACTCCTCTTTCTATTCTGGTTAGAGCCAGTTTGCGCTGTTTTGTGAAGGGAGTAGTACACATCGTTGTACGAGATCTTCAGTTTCTTGGCAATTTCGTGCATGGAATAGCCTTCATTTCTCAGAACAAGAATAGACTGACAAGTTTCAGAAGAAAGTTATTTGTTTCTGGCCATTTTGAGCCTGTAATGGAACCCACAGATGCTGACGCTCCAGACACTCAAATAGTCTAAAGAAGGCCCGTTTGCTTCTTTAATCAGGACAACAGTTTTCAGGTGTGCAAACATAATTGCAAAAGGGTTTTCTAATGATCAATTAGCCTTTTAAAATGATACACTTGGATTAGCTAACACAACGTGCCATTGGAACACAGGAGTGATGTTTGCTGATAATGGGCCTCTGTACGCCTCTGTAGATGTTCCATAGAAAATCAGCTGTTTCCAGCTACAATAGTCATTTACAACATTAACAATGTTTACACTGCATTTCTTATCAATTTGATGTTATTTTAATGGACAAAAATTCTTCTTTCAATAACAAATCAAATCAATGTTTATTTGTCACGTGCGCCAAATACAACAGGTGTATTCACCTTACAGTGAAATGCTTACTTACAGGCTCTAACCAATAGTGCAAAAAAAGGTGTTAGGTGAACAATAGGTAAGTAAAGAAATAAAACAGGCTATATGCAGTAGTGAGGCTATAAAAGTAGCGAGGCTACATACAGACACGGGTTAGTCAGGCTGATTGAGGTAGTATGTACATGTATATATGGTTAAAGTGACTATGCATATATGATGAACAGAGAGTAGCAGTGGCGTAAGAAGAGGGGTTGGCGGGTGGCGGGACACAATGCAGATAGCCCGGTTAGCCAATGTGCGGGAGCACTGGTTGGTCAGCCCAATTGAGGTAGTATGTACATGAATGTATAGTTAAAGTGACTATGCATATATGATAAACAGAGAGTAGCAGCAGCATAAAAAGAGGGGTTGGGGGAGTTGAGGGGGGGGCACAGAATGCAAATAGTCCGGGTAGCCATTTGATTACTTGTTCAGGAGTCTTGGGGGCAAAGACTGTTGAAGCCTTTTTGTCCTAGACTTGGCACTCTCTGCAAAGAGACATAATCAGTAGTGTAACGCTCGTCTTCCTCCTCGTCTGAAGAGGAGCATGGATCGGACCAAAACGCAGCGTGGGTTGAATACATATCTTTTAATTTAAGCAACGAAGACAAAAAACACACTTGACAAAATACAAAACAAAGTAAACAAACGAACGAACACAGTACCGTGTGGCGCACAAACACAGACACGGCAACAATCACCCACAAACAAACAGTGAGAACAGCCTACCTTAATATGGTTCTCAATCAGAGGAAACGTAAAACACCCGCCCCTGATTGAGAACCATATCAGGCTAGTTGACAACCCAACATAGAAACACATAACATAGAATGCCCACCCAGCTCACGTCCTGACCAACTAAACACATACTAAACAAAGGAAATAAGGTTAGGAACGTGACTGTCACGTTCCTGACCTATTTTATGTTATTTTTATATGTTTAGTTGGTCAGGGCTGTGAGTTGGGGTGGGCATTGTATGTTGTGTGTGTTTTGTTTTGTCTATGGGTGTTGTAGGTGTATGGGGTAGAGAAGAGTGAGGTTTTCTAGTTATGTCTATGGCTGCCTGGATTGGGTCTCAATCAGAGACAGCTGTCATTCATTTGTCTCTGATTGGGAGCCATATTTAAGGTAGCCATAGGCAGTAGGCTTTTGTGGGTAGTTGTCTTGTTGAACGTTTGTTGCTTGTATGTGCACTTACGTTATCTAGCTTCACGGTCGTTTGTTGTTTTTGTTAGTTTGTTAAAGTGTTTCGTGTCGTGTTCTTTATTCTTCTTTAATAAAGAGAAGATGTATCATTATCACGCTGCGCCTTGGTCCGTCTCTCCACACGATCGTGACAGTGACAAGTAGATCATTTATTCTGGTATTGTCCCTATTTAACTTGCTCTGGTCACATGTTCAGGAATGGTTAAAAAATCACAACATTCACGTAAAATTAACCTTTCAAATAGCAGTGTTGGAGCGATTTGGAAAGCCTGAGTCAATCAATCAATAATACATTAATACTCGTAGGAAAGGTTTTCATCTTCAGCTCACAATCTGTGGATACTATGCGATTAGGAAGGTTCAAAATGTATGTAAAACATGACAGCACAATTGGAAAATATATAGCACATGGAAACCAAGTGAGGGTGGTCTATGGTGATAGGTGGGATGGGCTGAGAGTGTCTGAGGGGTGGGATTAAAGAGTTTATCTTCAGTAATGTATTAACTGTTCTGTTATTGCTGTATGTAAAAGTACCATGTTTGTAAAATGTATGTATATGTAGCATAAAATCTGTAAAAAACAATAAGATATGTGTCCTCTGAAGACAAGCAGTGGTGGATGGGTAAAAAATAAATATTATATTTATTTATAAAAAAAATATTTATATGTATTTATATATATTTCTTCTGAATCCACTGATTCGGTCACTCATCTGTAGAATGTTTTTTTTGCATTTCCCCTGCATGCTTGCGTTCTGTTCGTTCAGTTTTCCAAATACAGTATGTCTGTTGCATAGGCAAGGAGACACATTTTCTTTTCACTACACAGAAAGTCAAAGTCCGTATGTGAATGACAACAGCTCCTTGCTCAATGCATTTTTTTTCTCTCAAACTCCCCCTCAAAACCACCAAGCATTGGTGTGAAATAAAACATTGTCATGCTCTGATCCCTTCTATCCACATACTTTTGCGAACAGACACTGTGGWTGTGGTTTGATGTACTTTACAATCGAAGTTACCTGCTGCAGTTTATCTCCGAGTTCTGTGCTCAGCTCTTTTGCTGTCAGTTGCTCTCGGTGTATCAGACAATGCGTCCATATGGCAGAGGGAGACATTCATTTATTTTTATTTTACCTTTATTTATACAGGTTTTTCTCATTGAGATAACATCTCTTTTCCAAGAGAGACCTGGTCCAATAGCAGCAGGGGGAACAACGTTTCAGACAACAACAAAACAACATAACTAGAGTGCAGAAGCCTGCCCGCCATAGATGGAGCCCCATCTGTGCAAAAGCCCACCATTCGATCCCATGGAATCTGTTTTTCGTCAGATTCCATGGGATCTGTGTTCAGTGTGACGCACACCATGTGATATTTCATCCTCAGGAATCGTGAGACAGAACAATATGTTCTCGTGAATAGCATCCCCTGACATGTATAGCAAACAAAAGTCAATACATAGGCATATCGGTCCTCACAGCTAACGTCCAGTCGGAGAGCATAAACTGGGATGTTTTTGAGTAGTTCAGTCAGAGTTACTTCTTGATTGCTAGCAATAGCATAAATTCTTTGTTTAACAGTGTTATCTGACAAAGGTATTAATGTAAGAACGCTACACAGTACCTGCCTGAATGCATAGTGCCAACTGTAAATTTGGGTGGAAGAATAATGGTATTGGGCAGATTTTCATGGTTCGGGCTATGCCCCTTAGTTCCAGTGAAGGGAAATCTTTATTCAACAGCATACAATTACATTCTGGACGATTCTGTGCTTTCAACTTTGTGGCAACAGTTTGGGGAAGGCCCTTTCCTGTTAAAGCATGACAATTCCCCCGTGCACAAAGCGAGGTCCTTAAAAAAATGTTTTGTCAAAWTTGGTGTGGAAGAACTTGACTGACCTGCACAGAGCCCTTACCTCATGAATTGGAAGGCCAACTGCGAGCCAGGCCTAATCATCCAACATCAGTGCCCGACCTCACTAATGCTCTTGTGGCTGAATGGAAGCAAGTCCCCGCGGCAAAACATCTAGTGGAAAGCATTCCCAGAAGAGTGGAGGCTGTTATAGCAAACAGGGAACCAACTCCATATTGATTTCCATGATTTTGGAATGAGATGTTCGACAAGCAGGTGTCCACATACTTTTGGTCATGTAGTGTATGTTTGTACATTCATTTACATAAGTATTCAGACCCTTTACTCAGTACTTTGTTGAAGCACCTTTGGCAGCAATTACAAACTCAAGTCTTCTTGGGTATGACCCTATGAGCTTCGCACTTCTGTATTTGGGGAGTTTCTCCCATTCTACTCTGCAGATCCTCTCAAGCTCTGTCAGGTTGGATAGGGTGCATCGCTGCATAGCTATTTTCAGGTCACTCCAGAGATGTTCGATCGGGTTCAAGTCTGGGCTCTGGCTTGGCCACTCAAGGACAATCAAAGACTTGTCCCAAAGCCACTCCTGCGTTGTCTTGTCTGTGTTCTTAGGGTTGTTGTCCTGTTGGAAAGTGGACCTTTGCCCCAGTCTGTGGTCCTGAGCGCACCGTAGGGATGGCGTCAGGTTTCCTCCAGACGTGACGCTTGGCATTCAGGCCAAAGAGTTCAATCTTGGTTTAATCACACCAAAGAATCTTGTTTCTCATGGTCTGAGAGTCCTTTAGGTGCTTTTGGCAAAYTCCAAGTTGGCTGTCATGTGCCTTTCACTGAGGAGTGGCTTCCGACAAGCCACTCTACCATAATGGCCTGATTGGTGGAGTGCTGCAGAGATGGTTGTCCTGCTGAACTATTCTCCTATCTCCACAGAGGAACTCTGGAGCTCTGTTAGAGTGACCATCGGGTTCTTGGTCACCTCCCTAACCAAGGCCCATCTCGCACGATTGCTGTTTGGCCGGGCAGACAGCTGTAAGAAAAGTATTGGTGGTTCCAAACTTCTTCCATTTAAGATTGATGGAGGCCACTGTGTTCTTGGGGACCTTCAATGCTGCAGAAATGTTTTTGTACCCTTCCCCAGATCTGTGCCTCTACTCAATACTGTCTCGGAGCTCTACGGACAATTCCTTCGACCTCATGGCTTGGCTTTTGCTCTGACATACATTGTTAACTGTGGGACCTAAATATAGGCACCTGTTTTGAGCCCCCCACTTTTAGGTAAGATATGTGTCACATATCAGTTTGAAAACAATGTAAAAAAAATATATGTAATTGAGTTAATAAAGCTGCATACAAACATGGTCTCTTGTTTGCTTTCTTGAGGAAGGCAGCTCCAAAATGTAGGTGTTTCAGCCTAGCCCAGTGCTTTCTGTGGTGGTGGGGCTAGCCAGAAGAAAATACAGAGCGTTGCACCTGATTGGCTCAGTTTTCTATCATGATTGACTCAGTTTTCTGTCACTCATGGGACAGTACGTCATCCCCAATTCTAAGGTAGAGCTCTAAAATGTTGGCCTTTGGGTTCTTCCATAGAGTTATATTAGAAGTGCTAATCCAAGAAGGCTCTGTCATTGGCCACAGATAGAATGACATCAAATCACATAATATCTACAGTAGCATTGATTGGACTGATCATGTCAAAATCATACTTTCAAAATCTTAGCTAGGAAGCTAGCAGTCGTCACCATGAATCAAGTCGACAATCAAATCCTTTTTAATCCTTGTCAAATTAAGTGAAATTATAGATAAAACGTCTCGGTGTTCATCGACCATTGGACATAAACATTACACAACAAGTTGGAAATCGCAAATTCAACAATTAGTGGTTTGGGGAGGAATCAGTGGGTAACTGTGATTTCAAGACAACTGAGAACCCAGGAAAAACGAGCTACGACTGGGAAAATGCGTTTTSAATGGTCATTCACCTCGGAATTGTAAATCCAGCATCTTTCTCTGATGACAAATTTTGCCCACGAGGGACCGCCATGCCACTTTCCTGTTCAAGCACATCACAACATGAGGCCAAACATGTCTTATGCTGCTTCATACATTATATAGGAWGCCAGAGAGATATGTATACTGTAGCTAAAGTAATACTATGTGTATGTTGTGTAGTAAGCTGTTAGTATGTTATGTGTTTCTATGTTGGGTTCATTTTCAATTAGCCTGATATGGTTCTCAATCAGGGGCAGGTGTTTTACGTTTCCTCTGATTGAGAACCATATTAAGGTAGGCTGTTCTCACTGTTTGTTTGTGGGTGATTGTTGCTGTGTCTGTGTTTGTTGCACCACACGGTACTGTTTCGTTTCGTTCGTTCTTTCCTGTTCGTGCGTTCATTGTTATATGTTCTCAAGTTCAGGTCTGTTTACGTCGTTTTGTTGTTTTGTCATTTATCAAGTGTGCTTCGTGTTCGTCTTTCTTTAAATAAATCATTATGTCTTCATACCTCGCTGCATATTGGTCCAATCCTTGCTCATCCTCAGACGAGGAGGAAGACGAGCGTTACAGTATTACATTTTTTCWGGATTTTGGAAGTTTCCCGCRACCCCATTTTAATTTCAGGCGACCCCTAGTTTGGTAACCGCTGCACTAGAGGTTGGCACAGGATTTTAGCAATGAAGGCAGCCCTTCTACTTACCTAGAGTTAGATGAACTCATGGATATGGACGTGTGTAATTGTGTGTCTCCAAGTGCATCGGAGGTAAAGTAGTGACTGGCTACAACTGGAATGAGGCACGAGAGTGAGCAGATTGTCCTGTCCCGAATATGACTCTAGAACTTCACTCGCTTTTCTGCCCGAATCCCACAGGACCCGCAAGATCCACATGAGTCCTGTTCCTGTGTCAAACTCTAGTTGCCACAGTGGTGGGCCGTCAGGGCCTGCAAGGCCTTCTCTGCTGGCCTAAACATCATCAGAATATAAWWTKTTTTTAAATATATTTTCCCACAAATATGTATTCAATTATTCCCCAGAGTAAGAGTTATACTCTTCATTTCATAGCTTTCCTCTTGGTTGCACTGCTTCCAGCCCCAGGTTGAGATTTGGAGGGCTGGTCTTTATGTTAGATCTTTTATCCAATCATATTCAGCCATCATGTGTTGCCAGGGGTCTAAAATCTGCCCTCAGGCCTTCAGAATCAACAGTGCGGGCGCTTGTAGCTTATAGTGAATGGAAATGAAAATTTTGTGTCAACCAATCAGCTTTAGAGTTGGCTATTGTACGCCTGCTGGCTGGCTCCAGTGTTACACAGGAGCCAGCTAGCAGGCGTAGTGCGTGCACGTCTTTTGATTGGATTACCAATATTGAGAGGCAGGTCCAATGGGCAGGTCTATGCAGATCTAGGAAACTGAATTTGATAAACAAATTAATTTGCGTACTACTAAACTGTTTTTTCAACCCACAATGGCGGAAGGAGGAGAAGATATCGATTTGGTCGAGGATATAATTATAACGCCATTCTCAAGACAAACTTTTCAAGAAAAGTTAGACATTGTAAGGAGAGGTCGCCCGACGCCACAAAGCCTGTCACAGGCGGGAAAGCCACTTTCAAAGTTTCAACTACGAGCGCTGTCAATGGCTCACAGGCTCCGAGAAGCACTGCAAACTGTACTGCTGGGAATGCCTATTATTTGCAAGTGATCGATTTGGTGTTTGGAGCCACACTGGCTTTGCAAACTTGAGTTGTCTAACCAAGGCAGCAACGAGACTCCAAAGTACGGCTGGGCACTTACAAGCAATTGTGCTTTTGAAAACTTTTGGGGACACCGGAGTGGATCTACAGCTCAAAAAACAAGCGCGCAGGGCAACGGAGCTGCACAATGAAAAGGTGAAGGGAAATATTGAAAAGACTCATTGATTGTGTCATGTTTTTGGGTAAACACTGTTTACCCAAAAATGTCAATTTGTCAATTTCAAGGTGACGCAACGCCTGGTTATACTGCGTTTCTGTCTAAATGTATAGTGTCTAGAGCCATGGCATCATAATGATGGTAATAAGAGGTGGATTAATTMGGGTGGGACTGTGTAGTACCTCACTGAAGGCCCAGGCCCCAGGCCCACGGCACGCCACTGAGTTGCCACCACATGTTGATGGGCGAAAGGGGAATGATTGTTAACATAATTGTAATCCAAACCAACCCTCAAGTAAGCTGTGATGAACTTACTCAAATCTCACAAAACTTAGTTTTGAAAGATACTGATTTTATAACCAAAGTTCTACAACTAGTACAATAGTTTACGACTGTTATTGATTCCACATAGGCTGTTTTCAACCAGAATAGTCCTTTTTTTTATTTTTATATGTACTGCACAAATTACACTTWAAAAAAAAAGCTTTTATCGGAAGTCCCCAGATGGTTTAGGCCTACACACTATTTCAGGGGTCTCAAAGTCAACTCCTCGAAAGTCACAGCACTTATAGTTGTACCTCTTTCCTTTTAATTATTGTCTGATTTGTCCCTGGGAAACCAGGTGTGGACTCCCAGTCAGTGAAATTAAACGATCAATCAAGTGCTAGGGAGAAACAGTTAGGCTACAGCATATTCTCTGCTGTGGTGTAGCAGCTCCCTTAGGTTCCTCTGGTCCCAGGACCCCAGACACCCAGCCAAGTAAAACATCTCTACAGTCACACTGTCAAGTGGTTCTGCTCCCCAAGCAGCTGATGCATTTACATTCATTGACACTGGCAATTAAACACTACACACTGGGGATGTGTGTGATTAATTGATAACTTGTAACTTTTGGCCTGATTCTGTGTGTGTGATTAGCTTTACTTTCCTCCTTTGAGTGACAATGAAAAGTGAGGTAGATTGAGTGTGCGTGTATGCATTTGTGTTTGTGTGTGATCGATAGCTTAACCCAGGGTTTCCCAAACGCGGTCCTGGGGCATCCCAGGTGTTCAAATTTAGTTTTTTGCCCTAGCACTACACAGCTGATTCAAATAATCAACTCATCATCAAGGCACAGAGTACAGCTAAAGCCAGCTGAAGTCAGAGATAACTCATTGATGGGTTTGATGTCAAACCAGAGCAGCAGGCAATGAGTTCGTTGAAAGGGAAAGATGGATAAAGGAGAGAGGGTGGGACAGAGTGTGATGGCGGTAAGGATGGAAGGAGAGGTACGTGAAACCTGTGTTGCCATAGCAACCGGAGCACCATTGAGGAGAGGGGGTTTTGATTGTGGAGAGATTGGACATAAGCGGCAGGCATGCACACCCAGCGAGCAGGACACTGATATGCTCTAGATCTGAGAGTGAGCCGGGGGCTTTGGGAGCATCCCTGGCCACCACCCCAGGTCCAAACTCAATCCCAAACGTCAGAATCGCAAGATTACCTTACCCATACGGCTGATGTTAATGTTGATGATGTTAATGTAGCCGAGATTTGGATGGCGGGGAGTTCAGCGGCGGGCATGATAGTGACTGAGCTTCCGGCAGTGGTTACCGAAGGCAGGGAAGCCCTGACTCCAAGGCTGATATGCCTGTCTCACAGACAACAGAGAATGATGTGCCCAGTGTAAGCACAGACATGCAGGGTAATGGTTTGAGGCAGTGTGGGGGAGCCAGGGTGCTCCGGTTTCGGTGGAGCTGCTAGATGAGGATGGAGGAAGAGATAGATCCTCTGTCAGATATCCCCAGCAATGTAGATGTAGCATCTCAGGATGAGCCAAAGTCAGGTTTACCACAGTACACATTACAGCAGATTAATAATTTTCTGGAGGATTCATTTAGTAAACATGTTACCATACAGGATTTTGGAATCACATTAAAACATCAGTGGGCTTGGATAATGTTAATCAGAGGGTACATTGGTGTTTAGATAGCCATGTCGCATTATTAATAAAGAGGAAAGGTCCAGCAAAGGGAAAGAAAGTGGCAGAAAAGAAGAAACAACTGATTAGAAAATAATTGGTATGATCATTTATCAAAGGGTGATTTCTTTCACTTGTCTGTTACTGTTAGGAATTTTGTTAATAAATAGTTAAAACAAATTCTAGCTTTAGATAAAAATATAACAAATTGAACTCTGCATGTCTGGTGAAAAGAGATTTGTGTTGTGGGTTATAAAGTAAGCAGAAAGGGTCRTTAAACTMTGGTTGAACTGACCCAACTTAGCCCTGAGATGTTTAGATAAGGCTGTGGGTMACTTTTTAGGTCTTTCATTATCTTGAGTTGTCTGCTCAAGTGGTAATCAATTATAGTGAGCCTTCAGGATAAATGATTATATGGTGTTTCATGCGAGTGCCCTGTGAGGTTAGAATGAACTTTTGAACCTGTTTTCTATTTGATTAGGACAATGAGACGCATTCTGTAACCTATGACGTCATATATTGTATATAAGTCTGTGTTTATGATCAAATGGGAGCTTGCTCCGAGAATAAACACTATTATCTACTTTTAATATGACTGTATCCTGTCTATTTTATGTTAATAAGTATCTTACAAATTCTTATAAATAGACAGTTTGAATTTAATTAATGAGTATATTGTAGGAATKATTTAATTCCACTAACAGTTACCTATGCTGGTTTTCTTACTTTCCATTTCATATATTTTTAGGTGGATTTAAAAGTGGGCTCGTTAAACATACAGTTGAAGTCGGAAGTTTACATGCACCTTAGCCAAATACATTTAAACTCAGTTTTCACAATTCCTGACATTTAATCCTAGTAAAAATTCCCTGTCTTAGGTAAGTTAGGATCACCACTTTATTTTAAGAATGTGAAATGTCAGAATAATAGTAGAGAGAAGGATTTATTTCAGCTTTTATTTATTTCATCACATTCCCACTGGGTCAGAAGATTACATACACTCAATTAGTATTTGGTAGCATTGCCTTTAAATTGTTTAACTTGAGTCAAATGTTTCGGGTAGCCTTCCACAAGCTTYTCACAATAAGTTGGGTGAATTTTGGCCACTTCCTCCTGACAGAGCTGGTATAACTGAGTCAGGTTTCTAGGCCTCCTTGCTCACATATGCTTTTTCAGTTCTGCCAACAAATTTTCTTTGGGATTGAGGTCAGGGCTTTGTGATGGCCACTACCTCCACTACCTTGACTTTGTTGTCCTTAAGCCATTTTTGCCACAAATTTGGAAGTATGCTTGGGGTAATTGTCCATTTGGAAGACCCATTTGCGACCAAGCTTTAACTTCCTGACTGATGTCTTGAGATGTTGCTTCAATGTATCCACATAATTTTCCATCCTCATGATGACATCTATTTTGGGAAGTGCACCAGTCCCTCCTGCAGCAAATCACCCCCACAACATGATGCTGCCACCCCCATGCTTCACAGTTGGGATGGTGTTCTTCGGCTTGCAAGCCTCCCCCTTTTTCCTCCAAACATAACGATGGTCATTATGGCCAAACAGTTCTATTTATGTTTCATTAGACCAGAGGACATTTCTCCAAAAAGTATCATCTTGGTCACCATGTGTAGTTGTAAACCATAGTCTGGCTTTTTAAGGGCAATTTTGGAGCAGTGGCTTCTTCCTTGCTGAGCGGCCTCTCAGGTTATGTCAATATAGGACTTGTTTAACTGTGGATATAGATACTTTTGTTCTTGTTTCCTCCAGCATCTTCACATGGTCCTTTGCTGTTGTTCTGGGATTGATTTGCATTTTTCACAGCAAAGTACGTTCATCTCTAGGAGACAGAACGTGTCTCCTTCCTGAGCGGTATGATGGCTGCGTGGTCCCATGGTGTTTATACTCGCATACTATTGTTTGTACAGATGATCGTGGTACCTTCAGGCGTTTGGAAATTGCTCCCAAGGATGAACCAGACTTGTGGAGGTCTCCAAAAAAAAATTCTGAGGTCTTGGCTTATTTCTTTTGATTTTCCCATGATGTCAAGCAAAGAGGCACTGAGTTTGAAGGTACGCCTTGAAATGCATCCACAGGTACACCTCCAATTGACTCAAATGATGTCAACTAGCCTATCAGAAGCTTCTAAAGCCATGACATCATTTTCTGGAATTTTCCAAGCTGTTTAAAGGCACAGTCAACTTAGTGTATGTAAACTTCTGACCCACTGGAATTGTGATTTAGTGAAATAATCTATAAACAATTGTTGAAAAGATTACTTGTGTCATGCACAAAGTAGATGTCCTAACCGACTTGCCAAAACTATAGTTTGTTAATTAACAAGAAATTTGTTGAGTGGTTGAAAAATGAGTTTTAATGACTCCAACCTAAGTGTATGTAAACTTCTGATTTCAACTGTAAATGTGGGAAGAGATGGGAATAGGAGGTCTGTAGTGCTTGTATTGATTAGTGATCCCCTTTTGGCCTCCCGAGTGGGTCAGTGGTCTACGGCACATCATTGCAGTGCTAGAGGCATCACTACAGAACCAGGTTCGATCCCGGGCTGTATCACAACCGGCCGTGATCAGGAGTTCCATAGGGAGTTGCACAATTGGCCCAGCGTTGTCCGGGTTTGGCTGAGGGGGGCTTTACAAGTAGGCGTCATTGAAAAATAAGAATATGATCTTAACTGACTTGCCTAGTTAAATAAAGGTTAAGACAATGTTTTGCTGCAGCAGCTACTCCTCCTCCAAACACATTAAGGCACTTACATAAGACAAAAGATAAAACAGTACATTATACAACATTATTACACCACTACATATCTACAATTAAAAATATATAATACCACCATTTGTGCATTTGTGTGCATATGTGTGTGTCTGTAACTGTGTGTGTCTCTTCACAGTCCCCGCTGTTCCTTAAGGTGTATATTTATCAGTTTTTAAAATCGGATTCTACTGCTTGCATCAGTTACCTGATGTGGAATAGAGTTCCATGTAGTCATGGCTCTATGTGGTACTGTGTGCCTCCCAAGTCTGTTCTGGACTTGGGGATTGTGAAGAGACCTCTGATGGCATGTCTTGTTGGGGTATGAATGGGTGTTCGAGCTGTGTGCTAGTAGTTTAAACAGACAGCTCGTGTATTCAGCTTGTCAACACTTCTTACAAAAACAAGTAGTGATGAAGTCAATCTCTCCCCCACTTTGAGCCACGAAAGATTGACATGCATATCGATACATTGCTACTTTACAGTAAAAAAAAAAAGACAGACTTTCAACACACTTATAGGGAAGGACATTCAACAAATACAGCACTTACACAAATGTCTGATGATTGGCTGAGCGAAACTGATTTTAAAAAGTTTGTGGGGGTTGTTTTGTTAAACTTCAGTGCAGATTTTGACATTATCGATCAGTCTGCTGTTGGAAAAACGTTAGCTACTGAAATGACTGCAACACTTAAGAGCTGCAGTTAATTTCATAGTGGGTTGCAAGGAATATGTTTATTCTAAATATTTCAAAAGCTAAAAGCCTTGTATTTGGGACAAGTCATTCACTAAACCCTAAACCTCAACTAAATCTTTTAATGAATAATGTGGAAAATGAAGAAAGTTGAGATGACTAAACTGGTTGGAGTAACCCTGGATTGTAAACTGTCATAGGTCAAAACATGTTGATACAACAGTAGCTAAGATTGAGAATTATTTCCATAATAAAGCGCTACTATGCCTTCTTAACAAAACTATCAACAAGGCAGGTCCTACAGGCCCTAGTTTTGTCACACCTGGACTACTGTTCAGTCGTGTGGTCAGGTGCCACAAAGAGGGACTTAGGAAAATTACAATTGGCTCAGAACATTTTTTTCAAAAGTTTGCTACGGGTTGGTAACAGGTTGATCGGTCGGCTATTTGAGCCACTATAGGGGGCTTTACTATTCTTAGGTAGCGGAATGAATTTTGCTTCTCTCCAGACCTGAGGGCACACACTTTCTAGTAGGCTTAAATTGAAGATACCGCCATACAATGAGTTCAGTAGACATCAACTTTTAAATGTGGTGTTCTTACAGGAGACCCACAGTGACAGACATAATGTCTGTGGGGCATGGAGTGGGAGTGGGAGTGGGAGGGACAGTACTTCCTTAGTCATTGGTCCAGGGGTAGCAGTTCTATTCTCATCAGGCTTAGACCTTAAAACCCTTTACACTTGTACCCTTATATGGGTTGAAAATTGCAGATTTGGGCACTGATAAATGCCTAAATTGGAACTCAGTGGCTGTACAGTAACATACTATACATGACTTCCGAACTCTGGATCTGCCCTTCACAGAACTGAATGGGTTTTGAATGACATTCTTTCTGAACTTGAGCACCTCGTGCAACAAGAAGTTGCCCCCATCCCTCCYGCTAACTGGGCAACTTTTGCACATTTTTTGTTGTCTGAGTGAGGGGAAAACATTGAGGATTACTGTATAATAAATACTTATTTGATGTCATACAAGCAACCCAGACACCAGTCCAAATGTGCACTTCACATTTCCACAGCATAAAACTCATGTCATATACAGTATCAACGTTTATGATCACTGTGTTTGATGTACAGCTACACGATGACAAGTCATCATACCCTGGATTGTTCTGAACAAAATTAGCTYACTGTATATTTGTCTATTGTGAATAAAAATTGCCATGGCACACGCACCTGAATGGACTCATGACTCCTTTCTATGGTCATCAGAATGATGATCTGTTTCTGTGAATTACATTGTGAAGCCTAACATTGTAATATATTATTTTATAACTTACAGTGCCTTCAGAAAGTATTGGTTCCCCTTGATTTATTCCACATTTTATTGTGTTACAACCTGAATTCAAAGGGTTAAATATAGTTTTTCTCACCCATGTACACACAATAGTCCATAATGACAAAGTGAAAACATGTTTTAGCAAATGCATTGAAAATGAAGAACTATCTAATTTACAGTACATAAGTATTCGCACAACTGAGTCAGTACTTTGTAGAAGCACCTTTGGCAGTGATTACAGCTGTGAGTCTTTCTGGTAAGACTCTAAGAGCTTTCTACACCTGGATTGTTAAATTTAAGCTCTGTCAAATTGGTTGTTGATCATTGCTAAACAACCATGTTCAGGTCCTGCCATAGATTTTCAAGTAGATTTAAGTCAGGACTGTAACTCAGCCACTCTGTCTTCTTGTTAAGCAACTCCAGTGTAGATTTGGTTATGTTTAAGGTTATTGTCCTGCTGAAAGGTGAATTCATATCCCAGTGTCTGGTGAAAAGCAAACTGAACCAGGTTTTCCTCTAGGATTTTGCCTGTGCTTAGCGCCATTCCTTTTCTTTTTTTATCCTGAAAAAACACCAGTCATTAACGATTACAAGTATACCCATAACATGATGCAGCCACCACTATGCTTGAAAATATGGATAGTGGTACTCAGTCATGTGTTGTATTGGATTTACCTCAAACAAAACACTTTGTATTGTTCTATTGTGTGTGACTCGTTAAGCAAATGTGTACTCCTTATTTAGGTGTGACATAACAAAGGGATTGAATACTCAAGACATTTCATCTTTTCATTTTTAATGAATTTGTWAAAAAAAAWTWAAAACATGATTCCACTTTRACATTGTGGGTTATTGTGTGTAGGTCAGTTATCAAAAACATCCGAATGTAATCAATTTTAAATTCAGGCTGTAACACAACAAACTGTGGAAAARGTCAAGGGGTGTGAATACCTTCTGAAGGCACTGTAGCTAGTCATGATTGCAATAGAACAAGCTTCAAATGATGCCCAACTGATGCAGATTGCGATTTATAATGGACAGTTTTTGGATTGTGTAAACAACAGTATTGTGTGATGGCAGGGATGTGTTCCAACCAAAACAACTATAAGCGTGCTTGCTCTAGTTCCTCAATGGCACAGATAGGAGAGCTCAAAAGAGCACCTCATAGTTGAAGAATCTTATTTAAATCATAAAGGTGCATTGGAATTTTAAAGTGCATTCAACAGTGCACAATTTGGAGAGGTGTGTGGCCACTTGGAGACAGCAGTTAGTCCTCTCACTCAAACCCTTGTAATTTCTGGGTCTAATGTGGCACCTACCCCACATTTTCCAGGAATATTCCTATCATGTTACTGAATGTATTTTCAGATTTCGTGAACAAGAAATGTGGCAAAAGGTACAATCAATTGATACAATGGTTATGCCTTTCATATTTCTGACGTAAGGATGATCCGTATAGGCTAATTCTCACGAGTGTAAAGGGCATTAGTGGTTCAGGCAGGGGGGTTAGGGGGGTATTATTTTCTGTTTGTGAATGTCTATGCTCTCAGTAGGGGTCTGACCAGGTGCAGTTACTTGAGAAGCATAGACAGGACATGCAGCAGTATGATGGAGGTARATGTATTGTTATGGGGGATGACTGGAACTGTACAACAGATTACACAGCAGATAGGAACTGGGAGGAGGCTCTTCCACATTCGGGGGTGGTATTAACAAATATGTTGAAACAGCATGGGCTAGTAGATGAGTGGAGAAAGAGAAATTGGGGAGGCAGGAGCTATAAATGGGTGAAGGTTGTGGAGGGGAGGATTAGTGTGGCGAGGCTAGATAGGTTTTATGTCATTAAGGTGAGCTGTAAAAGGGTTCTGGGCTCCTAGATCTGCCCTAGTGGCTTCTCAGACCATCACATGGTCACAGTTGACTATAGCTTGTCAGTTCTACCTCAGCTGAGGTAGGAAAGCTGAGTTTGAGAACCTAAGAAAATGGTCGGAGGTGGGGAAAACCCAAATAAGGGTATTTTGTCTGCCCTACTCTGTCCATATAACAGCTAGGATAAGGTTTACTATTCAGAGGCTGGAGCTGGATATTAGAGACATTGAGAATAGCCTTATTGAGCAGCAGGACTTTGGGTCAGAGAGGGAGTTGAAGGCTAAGTGGACACAGTTGGGGTCTTGTTTTACAGGATCAGGTGAAGGGAGAGCATGGATGGCCACATTAGAGCATGGATGGCCACATTAGAGCATGGGTGGCCACATTGAGCGATGGGTGGCACATAGGCAGATGGCCACATTAGAGCATGGATGGCCACATTAGAGGACTGGGTGGCCACATTAGGCAGCATCGAGTAGCACATTAGAGCATGGTGGCCACATTAGAGCATGGATGGCCACTTAGAGCATGGATGGCCACATTAGAAGCATGGAGTGCCACATTAGAGCATGGATGGCCACATTGAGCATGGGGCCACATTAGGCATGGATAGCACACATTAGAGCAATGGATGGCCACATTAGAGCATGGGTGGCCACATTAGAGCATGGGTGGCCACATTAGAGCATGGATTGGCACACGATTAGAGCATGGATGGCCACATTAGAGCATGGATGGCCACCCCCCATTTAGGGGGGGGGCATGGGGGGCATCTAGAGCATGGATGGCCACATTAGAGCATGGGTGGCCACATTAGAGCATGGATGGCCACATTAGAGCATGGATGGCCACATTAGAGCATGGATGGCCACCCTGAAGGACATGGATGCTCTGAGTGTGTTCTTCAACCTGGAGAGGAAGTTAGCAGATTAGAAGCAGATGTTACATCTACGTCGTCCTTCAGCGTCTCTGATGTCGGATCCAGTGGAGATGAGGAGTACGACTATGTACTTCTATGCAGACCTCTACAGTAACGGCAACACTGATCCAAAGTGTGCTCAGGAGATTCTGCATGGGCTGCTTAAACTGGGGCCTGATCACAGTGCTGGGATGGAGGTCCACCTGCCTGGGAGAGCTAATGCATAGCGGCTGTACAGCAGCTCTCGCCAGGCCGTGCACCGGGGGTAGATGGACTGACAGCTTAGTTGTATAAACCTTTCTGGGGTGTACTGAGGAGGGACCTCATTCGCTATTAGTCTATAGCGAATGCTTTTCAGAAGCCAATACTGATGACCTTTATGCGCTTCCTGAACAAAGGAATTCGGGGGTCATGTCATTCCAAGCTCTCTCTTTTGACCATAGAAATACCTAGAAACCCCATTTCACCTCTCACAGCCTATTGACATCTAGTGGAAGGCGTATGAAGTGCATGTATACTAATAGATTTCAAGCACATTTATAGGCAGGCCCTGGAACAGAGCCTCGATTTCAGATTTTTCACTTTCTGACAGGAAGTTTGCTGCAAAATGAGTTCTGTTTTACTCACAGATATAATTCAAACGGTTTTAGAAACTTGAGAGTGTTTTCTATCCAATAGTAATAATAATATGCATATTGTACGAGCAAGAATTGAGTACGAGGCCTTTTGAAATGGGCACCTTTTATCCAAGCTACTCAATACTGCCTCTGCAGCCATAAGAAGTTAAAGAAGGATTTTTAAGCCTTGTGACAATTGAGACATGGATTGTTTATTTATGCCATTCAGAGGATGAATGGGCAAGACACATATTTAAGTGCCTTTGAACAGGGTATTGCAGTAGTTTCCAGGTGTACCAGTTTGTGTCAAGAACTGCAGCACTGCTAGGTTTGTCCCTGTCTTCATCTCTGTCTGTCTTCCTGTCTGTCTGTATGTCTGTACAAGGCCTTAATCAGAGCAGTGACTGAGGAGCCTACAGTCAGCCTGCCGAGATATGTTGTAAATATATGAAAGTGAATACACACAGACACACACACTAAGCCTTGAGGAGCTATCAGGGGATTAGTTTATCTGTCTCTGTGACAGGCCACTAGAGAGATTTTTCAGAGCACAGTGTCTCTCTTTCTSTAGTGCAGGGTCCTCTCCTCTCTCTCTCCTGGATTGCAATGGTTCAGAGGCTTGTGATGTGATCTGTGAGAAAGTGATATAATTGGTTGTCCTAAGATTAGGCTGTTACTTTTGGTTGGTAAACCATTCTTTAGAGACAATTGTACAAATAAGACTCATTGATTTCTCCCTCATTTTGATTGGCTAAACCAGGGTTTTCCAACCCTCTCCTCAACGTTTCACATTTGAGTTTTAACCCTAGACTGGTACACCTGATTCAATTAGTCAACTGATCATCAATCCAAAATGTGAAATGTCTGGGAAGTGGGGGGGGGGGGGGGGGCTAAGCCTTCTCTCTCAGGACCAGACAACACTCATGCAGGCACGTAGACCAACAGACACACACACACACAGTGACAACAACCTGATTGACAGTATAGAGATCCATCAGTGTGTACTTTGACGTGAGAGTGTAAAGAGATGCTGGAGTAGATGCTCAACATGAATCCCACAGTAAATACTCACTGTCTCCTGCACTGTTTGTGCATGTGTGTGAGTTTTCTATAAGAGAGAGAACAATAAAACGTTTGTAGAGTATACCGGGTGTCTTTATCTCAGCAGGGCTTGCTCACAGGAAACTGTTCCTACTCCGACCCTGCTGCTTCCTCTTTGGCTGTGATATTGTTACTGTAGGCCCAAAGTTTGAGAATTATCTCACAGTTCGTCAGTGTTGGAGTGTTAGAATTTTTTATTTATCTCCGCATCCACCTCTCTCTCTTTTTGTGTGTGCCTCTGCTCCAGTGGATTGGATGGAGTAAGGGGTGGAAGGAAGAGAAAGAAGAGGATAGAGGGAAGTGTAGTGAAAATGTTTCCTTAAGGTTCACTCCAGCCATTTTAGTTTCACTTAATTTAAATAAACAATGATCTCGAAGTATCATAAAGCTATTACGTGTTGTTTTTTTCAACCATACTCGTCAATAAGTATTTTAAAAACAGCTTTTACTGAAGCCAGAATCTTTCCTGGAAACATACTAGCCAAAAGGTAACTCACAACATGGCTACATAATCAGAAATGCTACTGTAACTTTAGCCCAGCAATGCCGCAAGGTAGTATCTGACCCTGAAATGAATGAGGAAGATAATTAGCCAGTGCAAACCCAACAGGTATGCAGGATGTAACACAGTGGCAAGTCTATTTGGAAATCGTTGCAACCCGTAACGTTAGTGTGGCTATAGCTAGCTAGCTTGTATTTAAATTAGCTTGATCCCAGTGCACGCCACATTTTACATCGCCTATAACTTCAAGCGATGTGATGATATTGTAAAAGCTGATACATCATGCATGCCAATTAGCTTGTTAGATGGTTAATTGTTCGATTTGACATTATATCTCAACAAATAAGCTATACTACACTAAACCAAAATATAAATATAAACGCAACATGCAACATTTTCAAAGATTTTACTGAGTTACAGTTCATTAAAGGAAATCAGTCAATTTAAATAMATTTATTGGGCCCTAATCTGTGTATTTCACATGACTGGGAATACAGAAATGGATACCTTAAAAAAAAGTAGGGGCGTCGATCAGAAAACCAATCAGTATCTGCCGTAACCATCATTGCAAATCAAATCAAAATCAAATTTTACTTGTCACACGCACCRAAAACAACAGATGTAGACCTTACCGTGAAATGCTTAGTTACAAACTACACTTGGTGCTCCGGTACCCTTGCCATGCAGTAGCAGAGAGAACAGTCTATGACTCGGTTGACTGGAGTCTGTGACATTATTTTGGGCCTTCCTTTGACACTGCCTGGTATATAGGTCCTGGATGGCAGGAAGCTTGGCCCCAGTGATCAAAATCAAATCAAATGTATTAGTCACATGCGCCGAATACAACCTTACAGTGAAATGCTTACTTACGAGCCCCGAACCAACAGTGCAGTTTCAAAAAAATACAGATAAGGATAAGAGATAAAAGTAACAAGTAATTAAAGAGCAGCAGTAAAAMATAACAATATTTACAGGGGGGTGCCAGTACAGAGTCAATGTGCAGGGGCACCGATTAGTTGAGGTAGTATGTACATGTAGGTAGAGTTATTAAAGTGGCTATGCATAGATGACAACTGAGAGTGGCAGTGGTGTGGAGATGGGAGGGGGAGGGGGGGGGCAATGCAAATAGTCTGGGTAGCCATTTGACTAGATGTTCAGGAGTCTTATGGCTTGGGGGTAGAAGCTGTTTAGAAGCCTCTTGTACCTAGACTTGGTGCTCCGGTACTGCTTGCCGTGCGGTAGCAGAGAGAATAGTCTATGAATAGTGTGGTTGGAGTCTTTGACAATTTTTAGGGCCTTCCTCTGACACCGCCTGGTATAGAGGTCCTGGATGACAGGAAGCTTGGCCCCAGTGATGTACTGGGCCGTATACACTACCCTCTGTAACGACTTATTGTCGGATAACTAGCAGTTGCCGTACCAGGAGGTGATTAAACCGGTAAGGATGCTCTTGATGGTGTTGCTGTATAACTTTTTGAGGATCTGGGGACCCATGCAAAATCTTTTCAGTTTCCTGAGGGGGAAAAGGTATTGTCGTGCCCTCTTCATGACTGTCTTGGTGTGTTTGGACCATGACAGTTTGTTGGTGATGTGGAGAGAAAGGAACTTCAAAATCTCGGCCCACTCCACTACAGCACCATCGATGTGAATGGGGGCGTGTCCGGCCCTCCTTTTCCCATAGTCCACGATCAGCTCCTTTGTCTTCCTCCGCTGAGGAAGTGATTGTTGTCCTAGCACCACAGTGCCAGGTCTTTGATCTCCTCTCTATAGGCTGTCTCATCGTTGTCGGTGATCAGGCCTACCACCTTTGTGTCATCAGCAAACTTAATGATGGTGTTGGAGTCGTGCTTGGCCACGCGGTCGTGGGTGAACAGGGAGTACAGGAGGGGACTGAGCACATTGTTGAGGATCAGCGTGGCAGATGTGTTGATGCCTACCCTGACCATCTGGGGGTTGCCCATCAGGAAGTCCAGGATCCATTTGCGGAGGGAGGTGTTTAGTCCCCGGGTCCTTAGCTTAGTGATAAGCTTTATGGGCACTATGGTGCTGAACGCTGAGCTGTAGTCAGTGAACAGCATTTTCACATAAGTGTTCCTTTTGTCCAGGTGGGAAAGGGCAGTGTGGAGTGCAATTGAGATTGTGTCATCTGTGGATCTGTTGGGGCAATATGCGAATTGGAGTGGGTCTAGGGTTTCCAGGATGATGGTGTTGATGTGAACCATGACCAGCCTTTCAAAGCACTTCATGGCTACTGACGTGAGTGGTACGGGCCGGTAGTCATTTAGGCAGGTTACCTTCACTCTCTTGGAAACAGGGTGGTCTGCTTGAAACATGTAGGTATTGCAGTATTGGTCAGGGAGAGGTTGAAAATATATTTGAAGACACTTGCCAGTTGGTCCGCGCATGCTCTGAGTACACATCTTGGTAATCCGCCCCACGGCCTTGTGAATCTTGATCTGATTAAAGGTCTTGCTCACATCGGCTACGGAGAGGTGTGATCACACAGTCGTCTGGAACAGCTGTTTCTATCATGCACTCTTCAGTTTTGCTTGCTTTGAAGCGAGCATAAAGGGCATTTAGCTCTTCCGGTAGGTTCGCTTCACTGGGGAGCTCGCGGCTGGTTTTCCCTTTGTAGGCCGTAATTGTTTGCAAGCCCTGCCACATCCGACTAGCATCAGAGCCGGTGTAGTAGGATTCAATCTTAGTCCTGTATTGATGCTTTGCCTGTTTGATGGTTCGTCTGAGGGCATCGCGGGATTTCTTATAAGTGTCCAGATTAGTGTCCCGATCCTTGTAAGGGGCAGCTCTAGCCTTAAGCTCGGGGGGATGCTGCCTGTTATCCATGGCTTTGGTTGGGATATGTAGTTACGGTAACTGTGGGGATGACATCGTCAATGAATTAATGAAACCGGTGACTGAGGTGGTATTCTCCTCAATGCCATTGGATGAATCCCGGAACATATTCCAGTCTGTGCTAGCAAAACAGTCCTGTAGTGTAGCATCCGCGTCATCTGATACTTCCATATTGAGCGAGTCACTGGTACTTCCTTGTTTAGTTTTTGCTTAAAAGCAGGAATCAGGAGGATATAAATATGGTCAGATTTGCCAAATGGAGGGCGAGGGACAGCTTTGTATGCATTTCTGTATGTGGAATAATGGTGGTCTACAGTTCTTTTTTTCTGTTTCAACATGTGACATGCTGGTAGGAATTCGGTAAAATGGATTTAAGTTTGCCTGCATTCAAGTCCCCGGCTACTAGGAGCGCCGCTTCTGGATGAGCATTTTCTTGTTTGCTTATGTCCTTACACAGGGTTTGGGTAGGTTCCTGTCTAAATGTAATCCCTTACAGTTACTAGTTACCCTGTCCAAAATTGTAAAGTAATCTGATTACATGTGATTCTTACAGGTGAGTTAGCTGTTGAGTAATAGACCAAAATACATTTTGTAAAAAKAAATATATATATTATCTCGGTAAGGGATTTTTTCTTAACGTTAACGTCCCAATTCCGTAAGGCTGCTGTGTAAATGCAGTATGAAGCAACAACTTGACCATTTGACTATTGAATGACCATTGATCCGAGAGAGACAATATTTTCAGGTACTCCCCATATCCCTGTGCATACCCTAGGTTCTGTCTTTACCATACTAGCGCAAGCAGATCTTTGTCTCTGACAGCCTGAGAAAGAGATTTCTCTGAAATCCCCTTTATCCTCCTTCCTTCTGGAAGTTCCTTTCCTGTACATGGGTTTCCATGGTGATGCCTCAAACGCGTACTGTTGCTGTAAGTGGTCTCTGAGTGAGTGTGTGTTTGTGTGTGAGTCTTATACTATGCTGCTTTGAGGCTTGAGTGTGATTTGACTGTTCATGCAGCTTTTGCATTCTGATCATTGAGTTCTGATGATGGAATTCCAAACACATCATGCATCTACAATTACATTTAATGTGCCTTCAGAAGGTATTAATACCCTTTGACTTATTATGTGGGGTAGCAGGTAGCCTAGTGGTTAGAGCATTGAACTAGTAACCGGAAGGTTGCTGGATTGAATCCCCGAGCTGACAAGGTAAAAATCTGTCGTTCTGCCTCTGAACCCACTGTTCCTAGGCCGACATTGAAAATAATAATTTGTTCTTAACTGACTTGTCTAGTTAAATAAAAGCTTTTAAAAAATCCACCTTGTGTTGTTACAGCCTGAATTCAAAATTGATTAAATATTTATTTTTTCTCACCCATCTCACCCCCATAATGACAAATTGAAAACATGTTTTTAGAAATGTTTGCAAATGTATTCAAAATTAAATACAGAAATATCTAATTTACATAAGTATCCACACCCCTAAGTCAATACATGTTAGAATAACCATTGGCAGCGAACCTAGTTGTGAGTATTTCTGGGTAAGTCTCTAAGAGCTTTACATATCTTGATTGAACATTATTTGCATATTATTCTTTTTAAATTCCCTCTGTTAAGTTGGTTGTGGTCATTGCTAGACAGCCTTTTTCAAGTCTTGCTATAGATTTCAAGTCGATTTAAGTCAAAACTGTAACTAGGCCACTCGAGAACATTCACTGTCCTCTTGGTAAACAACTCCAGTGTATATTTGGCCTTGTGTTTCAGGTTACTTTCCTGCTGAAAGGTGAATTTGTTTCCCAGTGTCTGTTGAATCAGAGTGAACCAGGTTTTCTACTTGGATTTTGCCTGTGCTTAGCTTTATTCCTTTTATTTTTTATCCTAAACAACTCCCTAGTCCTTGCAGATGACAAGTATACATATAACATGATGCTGCCACCACCATGCTTGAACATATGATGAATGGTACGCAGTGATTTGTTCTTTTGGATTTGTCTCAAACATAATGCTTTTGTATTCAGAACAAAGTTAATTTGTTTGCCACATTTTTGTGCATTTATTTTTCTTTAGTGCCTTATTGCAAACAGGATACATGTTTTGGAATATTTGTATTYTGTACAGCCTTCCTTCTTTTCACACTGTCATTTAGGTTAGTATTGTGGAGTAACTACAATGTTGTTGATCCATCTTCAGTTTTGACCTATCACAGCCATTAAACTCTGTAACTGTTTTAAAGTCACCATTGGCCTCATTGTGTGAAATCACTGAGTGTTTTCCTTCTCTCTGGCAACTGAGTTAGGAAGGATGCCTGTATCTTTGTAGTGACTGGGTGTATTGATACATCATTCAAAGTGTAATTAATATCTTCACCATAATCAAAGGGATATTCAACGTCTGTTTTTTCTTCTTCCCATCTACCAATAGCCACCCTTCTTTGCGAGGAATTGGAAATCATCCCAGGTCTTTGTGGTTGAGTCTGTGTTTGAAATGTTCTGCTCGACTGAGGGACTTTACAGATAATTGCTTGTGTGGAGTACTGAAATTAGGCAGTCAATAAAAATCATATTAAACACTATTACTGCACACAGAGTGAGTCCATGCAAGTTATTATGTGACTTGTTAAGCATATTTTTACTCCTGAACTTATTTAGGCTTGCCATAAGAAAAGGCTTGAAAACTTGTTGACTCAAGCCGTTTCAGATTTACGTGTTTTATTAATTTGTAAACATTTCTAAAAACATAATTCCACTGATATTATGGGGTATTCGGTGTAGACCAGTGACACAAAATCAAAATTTAATCAATTTTTAATTCAGGCTGTAACACAACAAAATATGGAAAAAGTCAAGTGGTGTGAATACTTTCTGAAGGGACTGTAAATGTCGAGCATAATTATCCACATTGTGTCCGGATTCCCTTTTCCCACACTATATTCAAATGACAGTATGCATTCTGCAAATGGTGGAATAGGCTAAAAATGATAATAATCACAACAACAACTTGATGGCAGTCAGTTAGCCAACTACTGCAGCTAGCTAGCCAGTTAACCTCTAACTAACCAGCAAGCTAGCAAGCAAAGGTAAAGGGATTGCAAAGAAGTTAGCATGACTCCAGACAAACACTTTTTCTTCTTCTAAATAAGCCAGATGGCTAGCATTTATGAAGCCAGCAAAGATTCCTCCAAAGATTCCTCTCTCTCCCAAAATACACGTTTTCTGGAGAGTGCTGATGACGTCTCCCACTGTGTGTGCTTTCGGTAGCCTGATTGCATCCAGACTGAGGAGAAATCTGCAGACAATGTGTCCCTGACCACCTCCTGAAGTGGTCAGCCAGATCTGAACACAATCCGACCACAATGCAACTTTTGTGTGTTTAGACCTGTCTTTTCAATGTGATAGTAGTCTGATAGCAGAAGTCTTATGTCAGTGTCAAGTGTAGACAGAGGTTCTCTGTCCCGGCCAGAAATGCTTCTGAATCTCCATATTTACCTCAAGGCCTGCTTCTCTGTCCTGTCTCCACTGAAAAACTCGGTCTTCCTCTGAGGGTAAGTTACACAAACCCTCTCGTCTCTTTATTGATTAGTTACAACACAATTTACAACAGGTATAAAAGGGACAACGAAATGCTTAATCTTAGGGCTAGGCCCCTTTTTTTCTCAATTTCCGACCTGACTGACATGCCCAAAGTAAACTGCCTGTTGCTCAGGCCCTGAAGCCAGAATATKCATATAATTGGTACCATTGGAAAGAAAGCACTTTGAAGGTTGTGGAATTGTTAAAATAATGTAGGAGAATATAACACAATAGATATGGTAGGAGAAAATCCAAAGAAAAACCAACCAGATATTTCTTTTAGAGAACATCCTCTTGGAATGGCAAGTATAAGGTCCCTGGATGCAATTCCTATGAATTCCACATGGTGTCAGCAGTCTATGTTCCAGGTTTCAGGATTGTAACTTCAAAAACGAATAAGAAACATCAGTTTCAGTACAGGGACACAGTTTTGGAAATTTGTGTTTGCGCACGCAATGAAGACAGGACGCACATGCTAAAATTGGTTTCCAATTGAACATACTTCTTTCCGTAAGAAATATTATAATTTGATTACATTTTAGGAGTAAATAGAAATGTATTTTGACTTGTTGAAACAAAGTTTAGGGGTAGATCTTCGGATTACTTTCTCTGCATGTTGAACGAGTGGATTACTCAAATCGATGGCGCCAACTAAACAGACTTTTTGGGCTATAAAGAAGGATTTTATCTAACAAAACGACACTACATGTTATAGCTGGGACCCTTTGGATGACAAATCAGAGGAAGATTTTCAAAAAGTAAGTGAACATTTAGTCGCTATTTGGGAATTTATGAAACCTGTACCGGTGGAAAAATATTTTGATGTGGGACGCCGTCCTCAAACAATCGCATGGCATGTTTTTGCTGTAATAGCTACTGTAAATCGGACAGTACAGTTAGATTAACAAGAATTTAAGCTTTCAACCGATATAAGATACTTATATGTTCATAAATGTTTAAAATCCATAATTTTTATGATTATTTATATGAATTGCGCGTCCTCCAGTTTCACCGGAAGTTGTCCCACTAGCGGGATGTCTAGGCTTAAGACGAATGCTTAAAGTATGTGCTAGCTCCCACAACAATGCAGCACAGATGTACAGTGGCTTGCGAAAGTATTCACCCACCTTGTAATTCTTCCTATATTGTTGCCTTACAACCTGGATTTAAAATTGATTTTTGGGGGGTTTGCATCATTAAAATTTACACAGCATGCCTACCACTTTGAAGATGCAAAATAGTTTTTATTGTGAAACAAACAAGAAATAAGACAAAAAAACTGAAAACTTGAGCGTACATAACTATTCACCCCCCCCAAAGCTAAACTTTGTAGAGCCACGTTTTGCAGAAATTACAGCTGCAAGTCTCTTGGGGTATGTCTCTAAAAGCTTGGCACATCTAGACACTGGGATTTTTGCCCATTCTTCAAGGCAAAACTGCTCCAGCTCCTTCAAGTTGGATGGGTTCCTCTGGTGTACAGCAATCTTTAAGTCATACCACAGAATCTCAATTGGATTGCGGTCTGGGCTTTGACTAGGCCATTCCAAGACATTTAACTGTTTCCCCATTAAACCACTTGAGTGTTGCTTTAGCAGTATGCTTAGGGTCATTGTCCTGCTGGAAGGTGAACCTCCGACCCAGTCTCAAATCTCTGGAAGACTGAAACAGGTTTCCCTCTAGAATTTCCCTGTATTTAGCACCATCCCTCATTCYTTCAATTCTGACCAGTTTAACAGTCCCTGCCGATGAAAAACATCCCCACAGCATGATGCAAGCCAGAATTCTTACTGGTTGGTAGGTGATCAAATACTTATGTCATGCAATAAAATGCAAATTAATTACTTAAAAATCATACAATGTGATTTTCTGGATTTTTGTTTTAGATTCCGTCTCTCACAGTTGAAGTGTACCTATGATAAAAATTACAGACCTCTACATGCTTTGTAAGTAGGAAACCTGCAAAATCGGCAGTATATCAAATACTTGTTCTCCCTACTGTATATATTTATTTATTTATTTGTTAAAAAAAATAATTGTCTACTGTAGGTAGGGTTAGCTAGCAATAGTCGGCTGTACGTGCACCAAAATTTCAACATGTTTTCAGCACTTTTATTTTCCTGACTGATCAAAACTCGTTTTCTCATCCTCTCTTTTGTCTCTGCAGCAGACATACAAGGAGCAATATGTTTGGAACATCAAATCACAATAAAATCACAGTATCTAATCGCAAATCATATAGAATTGTGAGAATCGTGATTATCACAGTATAGGCTGTGGCAGGTAGCCTAGCGGTTAAGTGCATTTGGCCAGTAACTGAAAGGTTGCTGGTTCAAATCCCTGAGCCCAATAGGTGAAATTGAGATATTGAGATAAAAAAACGACGCCATTGGACCTTTAAAACTTAAATACACTAAAAGTTTAACATTTCCTGAAATCAAATTAAAAGAATTGAAGTTTTWTTGTCATATGTTAGAAAGAGCACACTTTTGACGTTTGACCCCATGAAAAGATCACAAAATCTTTTTTTCTCTCTGATATACCTGTGCATTTCTGTGGAAGACCCGCCAAGGAAAACATTGAAGCATCTTTTCCTGGTGCGGCCCCAGACACACACACGCACACACACACAAACAAAGAGGGAGCAGTGGATAATTGGCAGCTATTGTTTTCCTGAACMAGATTTTTTTTGTGTCAATCAACTAAACGAGGGTTCAGTCTATAAAGGCTAACAAGGAACCGTCTTGTTTGGCTCTGCTGATCTGACAATCCATCTGAGGAGAAAAAACCCTTTAAACTCTAATCGTAACACAGAATCACACACACACTAACAGAGAGACATAGACAATATAATTCCTCCCGTATCTGCTTGCCTAGACCGTTGGATAGCAAAGTACTTCAGTCTAATGACTTCCTGAAGAGATAGGCTATGTTCAACAAGTGGAAACGGAACGAGAGCAGCATACTTTACATAGCTGTGGGTATTAGACCATTATTTTTTTAGTTAAATTAATAATTAGCTCAGAAATCGTGATAATAATAACAATCATAGCTTGTGTGATTAGGAAACTATGTTTTTCTTTAGCTTTAATCATCTCTGTTATATATTTATAATATCTCTCTCTCTCTCTCTCACACTCTTTAAATTAATCACAGTACAGTCTGTCTGTCTATTCTATGTAAACTTGATATTATAAACAGTAAAATACCGTGAAAAGTTTTACTGCAGCATACTTTTAATTATGGTGCATTGTGGGAAAATGTTGTGGGCAGCAATTGCTGTATTTCAAATGGTACTGTAATTCTATCTCACAGAATACAGTACCCCAGCAAAAACAGTTCATACTTGGAGTCAAAGTATCGATACACTATCATCCAAAATAATATTGCGATATGTAACTKTAACGGTTTTCTCCCTCTCTCTCTCTTGAACAGACAGCTTGGTGCATTCAATATGTCAATACCTCTCAAAAATACAAGTAGTGATGAAGTCAATCTCTCCTCTACTTCGAGTCAAGAGAGATTGACATGCATATTATTATTGTTCACTCTTCGTGTACATTTAAGAGCCAGCCGTGCTGCCCTGTTCTGGGGCAATTGTAATTTTTCTAAGTCCCTCTTTGTGGCACCTGACCACACGACTGCACTGTAGTCCAGATGTTTCAAAACTAGGGCCTGTACGACCTGCCTTGTTGATAGCGTTGTTAAAAAGGCAGGGCAGCGCTTTATTATGGACAGACCTCTTCCCATCTTAGCTACTGTTACACGAATATGTTTTTTCCATGACAGTTTACAATACAGTCTCCTAAACTTGATACATTTTCACAGTATGCATTACAAAATTTAGTTGAGGTTTAGGGTTTAGTGAATTATTTGTCTCAGGTACAATGCTTTTAGTTTTTTTTGTATATTTTCGACTAACTTATTTTTTGCCACCCATTCTGAAACTAACTGCAGCTCTTTGTTAAATGTTGCAGTGATTTCACTTGCTGTCATAGCTGACGTGTATAGTGTTGAGTCATCAGCAACCATAGACCCACAGGCTTTACTCAGAGCCAGTGGCATGTCATTAAAATATTGAAAAAAGTAAGGGGCCTAGACAGCTGTCTTGGAGAATACCTGAATCTACTCGATTATGTTGGAGAGGCTTGCATTAAAAAACACCCTTTTCTATTAGGTAACTCTCGATCCACAATATAGCAAGGGATGTAATCCCATAAAAAAAGGTGCAATGAAGGCTCACAAAAAAGCTCCCACAATCTTTATATTATCAATTTCTCTCAGCCAATCATCAGTCACTTGTGTAAGGTTAGCAAACTTAGGCATGATATCCCAACAACAAATTCTGAACCTACACATCCATGCATATCTGATCAAATGATGTCAATTCTAATTCAAATTATGAAAGACAAGCATTGTACATATTGAATGCACTTCCTTATAAGCGTGCTGAAAATCTGTTGTTAATTTGTTTACTGTGAAATAGCACTGTATCTGGCCAAACACTATTTTTCCCCAAAATGTACAAAGGATGGTATCATGCTGATTGGTTGGCTGTTTGAGCCAGTAAAGGGTGCTTTGCTATTCTTGGGTATATTCTTCCTGTAGGCTTAGATTGAAGAGATGGCAAATAGGAGTGACAATATCGTCCTCTATTATCCAAAGTCATTTTCCATCCAAGTTCTCAGACCCAGGTGGCTTGTCACTGTTGATAGACAACAATACTTTTTTTTACCTCTTCCACACTCACTTTACGGAATTCAAAATCACAATGCTTGTCTTTCATCATTTGATCAGATATGCATGGACATGTAGGTTCAGCATTTGTTGTTGGCATATCATGCCTAAGTTTGCTAACCTTGCCAATAAAAAATGCATTAAAGTAGTTGGCAATATCAGTGGGTTTTCTGATGAATGAGCCATCTGATTCTATGAATGATTGAGCCGAGTTTGCCTTTTTGTTCAACATTTCATTTAAGGTGCTCCAAGGCATTTTATTATCATCCTTTAAATAATTTGTTTGTTTCATAGTACAGTTTCTTCTTCTTTTTGTTCAGTTTAGTCACATGATTTCAAAATGTACAGTATGTTTGCCAATCGGCTGTGCAGCCAGACTTACTTGCCATTCCTTTTYCCTCATCCCTGTCAACTATACACTTTTTCAATTCCTCATCAATCAACGGGGATTTAACAGTTTTTATAGTCATCAGAAACTCTCTTCCCACATACACTACATAACAAAATAATGTGGACACCCGCTCGTCCAAGATCTCATTCCAAAATCATGGGAATTAATATGGAGGTGGTCACTTTGCTGCTATAACAGCTTCCACTCTTCTGGGAAGGCTTTCCACTATATGTTGGAACATTGCTGTGAGGACCTGCTTCCATTCAGCCACAAGAGCATTAGTGAGGATGGGCACTGATGTTGGGCGATTAGGCCTGGCTCGCAGTCGGTGTTACAATTCATCCCAAAGGTGTTCTATTGAGTTGAGGTCAGGGCTCTGTGCAGGCCAGTCAAGTTCTTCCACACTGATCTCGACAAACCATTTCTGTATGGACCTCGCTTTGTGCACGGGGGCATTGTCATGCTGAAACAGGAAAGGGCCTTCCCCAAACTTTTGCCACAAAGTTAAATGCACAGAATCGTCTAGAATGTCATTATATACTGTACATTTAAGATTTACCTTCACTGGAATTAAGGAGCCTAGCCCGAACCATGAACAACCCAGACCATTATTCCTCCTCCAACAAACTTTACAGTGGGCGCTATGAATCAATCAATCAATCAAGTTTATTTTATATAGCCCTTCGTACATCAGCTAATATCTCGAAGTGCTGTACAGACACCCAGCCTAAAACCCAAACAGCAAGCAATGCAGGTGTAGAAGCACGGTGGCTAGGAAAAACTCCTAGAAGGCCAAAACTAGGAAGAAACCTAGAGAGGAACCAGGCTATGAGGGGTGGCCAGTCCTCTTCTGGCTGTGCTGGGTGGAGATTATAACAGAACTATGCCAAGATGTCAAAATGTTCATAAGTGACAAGCATGGTCAAATAATAATCATGAAATAATTTTCAGTTGGCTTTTCATAGCCGATCATCAAGAGTTGAAAATAGCAGGTCCGGGACAGGTGGCAGTTCCATAACCGCAGGCAGAACAGCTGAAACTGGAATAGCAGCAAGGCCAGGTGGACTGGGGACAGCAAGGAGCCATCACGCCCGGCAGCCCCGACGCACGGTCCCAGGGCTCAGGTCCTCCGAGAGAGAGAAAGAGAGAGAGAAGGAGAGAATTAGAGAGAGCCAAGATTTTCAAAATGTTCATAAATGACAAGCATGGTCAAATAATAATCAGGAATAAATGTCAGTTGGCTTTTCATAGCCGATCATTAAGAATTGAAAACAGCAGGTCTGGGACAGGTAGGGGTTCCATAACCGCAGGCAGACAGTTGAAACTGGAATAGCAGCAGGCGCAGGCGGACTGGGGACAGCAAGGAGTCATCATGCCCGTAGTCCTGACGTATGGTCCTAGGGCTCCGGTCCTCCGAGAGAGAGAAGAAAGAGAGAAGGAGAGAATTAGAGAGAGCCAAGATTTTCAAAATGTTCATAAATGACAAGCATGGTCTAATTAATCAGGAATAAAAGTCAGTTGGCTTTTCATAGCCGATCATTAAGAGTTGAACAGGTAGGGGTTCCATAACAGCAGGCAGAACAGTTGAAACTGGAACAGCAGCAAGGCCAGGTGGACTGGGGACAGCAAGGAGTCATCATGCCCGGTTTGCCGTGACGTATGGTCCTAGGGCTCAGGTTCTCCGAGAGAGAGAAAGAAAAGAGAAGAGAGAATTAGAAAGAGCATACTTAATTCACACAGGACACTGGATAAGATAGGAGAAGTACTCCAGGTATACCAACTGACCCTAGCCCCCCGACACATAAACTACTGCAGCATAAATCTGGAGGCTGAGACAGGAGGGGTCAGGAGACACTGTGGCCCCATCCGATGATACCCCGGACAGGGCCAAACAGGAAGGATATAACCCCACCATCTGCCAAAGCACAGCCCCCACACCACTAGAGGATATCTTCTACCACCAACTTACAATCCTGAGACAAGGCCGAGTATAGCCCACAAGATCTCCACCACAGCACAAACCAAGGGGGGGCCAACCCAGACAGGAAGATCACGTCAGTAACTCAACCCACTCAAGTGACGCACCCCTCCTAGGGACGGCATGAAAGAGCACCAGTAAGCCAGTGACTCAGCCCCTGTAATAGGGTAGGGGCAGAGAATCCCAGTGGAGAGAGGGAACCGGCCAGGCAGAGACAGCAAGGGCGGTTCGTTGCTCCAGAGCCTTTCCGTTCACCTTCACACTCCTGGGCCAGACTACACTCAATCATATGACCTACTGAAGAGATAAGTCTTCAGTAAAGACTTAAAGGTTGAGACCGAGTCTGCGTCTCTAACATGGGTAGGCAGACTATTCCATAAAAATGGAGATCTATAGGAGAAAGCCCTGCCTCCGCTGTTTGCTTAGAAATTCTAGGGACAATTAGGAGGCCTGCGTGTTGTGACCGTAGCGTACGTGTAGGTATGTACGGCAGGACCAACTCTGAAAGATAGGTAGGAGAAGCCCATGTAACGCTTTATAGGTTAACAGTAAAACCTTGAAATCAGCCCTTGCCTTAACAGGAAGCCAGTGTAGGGAGGCTAGCACTGGAGTAATATGATCAATTTCTTGGTTCTAGTCAGGATTCTAGCAGCCGTATTTAGCACTAACTGAAGTTTATTTAGTGCTTTATCCGGGTAGCCGGAAAGTAGAGCATTGCAGTAGTCTAACCTAGAAGTAAAAATGCATGGATTAATTTTTCTGCATCATTTTTGGACAGAACATTTCTGATTTTTGCAATGTTATGTAGATGGAAAAAAGCTGTCCTTGAAACAGTCTTGATATGTTCGTCAAAAGAGAGTTCAGGGTCAAGAGTAACGCCGAGGTCCTTCACAGTTTTATTTGAGACGACTTTACAACCATCAAGATTAATTGTCAGATTTAACAGAAGATCTCTTTGTTTCTTGGACCTAGAACAAGCATCTCTGTTTTGTCCGAGTTTAAAAGTAGAAAGTTTGCAGCCATCCACTTCCTTATGTCTGAAACACAGGCTTCTAACGAGGGCAATTTTGAGGCTTCACCATGTTTCATTGAAATGTACAGCTGTGTGTCATCCGCATAGCAGTGAAAGTTAACATTATGTTTTCGAATAACATCCCCAAGAGGTAAAATATATAATGAAAACTTAGTGGTCCTAAAACGGAACTTGAGGAACACCGAAATGTACAGTTGATTTGTCAGAGGACAAACCATTCACAGAGACAAACTGATATCTTTCCGACAGGTAAGATCTAAACCAGGCCAGAACTTGTCCGTGTAGACCAATTTGGGTTTCCAGTCTCTCCAAAAGAATGTGGTGATCGATGGTGTCAAAGGCAGCACTAAGGTCTAGTAGCACGAGGACAGATGCAGAGCCTCGGTCTGACGCATTAAAAGGTCATTTACCACCTTCACAAGTGCAGTCTCAGTGCTATGATGGGGTCTAAAACCAGACTGAAGCATTTCGTATACATTGTTTGTTCTCAGGAAGGCAGTGAGTTGCTGCGCAACAGCTTTTTCTAAAATTTTTGAGAGGAATGGAAGATTCGATATAGGCCGATAGTTTTTTATATTTTCCGGGTCAAGGTTTGGCTTTTTCAAGAGAGGCTTTATTACTGCCACTTTTAGTGAGTTTGGTACACATCCGGTGGATAGAGAGCCGTTTATTATGTTCAACATATGAGGGCCAAGCACAGGAAGCAGCTCTTTCAGTAGTTTAGTAGGAATAGGATCCAGTATGCAGCTAGAAGGTTTAGAGGCCATGATTATTTTCATCATTGTGTCAAGAGATATAGTACTAAAACACTTGAGTGTCTCCCTTGATCCTAGGTCCTGGCAGAGTTGTGCAGACTCAGGACAATTGAGCTTTGGAGGAATACGCAGATTTAAAGAGGAGTCCATAATTTGCTTTCTAATGATCATGATCTTTTCCTCAAAGAAGTTCATGAATTTATTACTGCTGAAGTGAAAGCCATCCTCTCTTGGGGAATGCTGCTTTTTAGTTAGCTTTGCAACAGTATAAAAATAAATTTTGGATTGTTCTTATTTTCCTCAATTAAGTTGGAAAAGTAGGATGATCGAGCAGCAGTGAGGGCTCTTCGGTACTGCACGGTACTGTCTTTCCAAGCTACGGAAGACTTCCAGTTTGGTGTGGCGCCATTTCCGTTCCAATTTTCTGGAAGCTTGCTTCAAAGCTCGGGTATTTTCTGTATACCAGGGAGCTAGTTTCTTATGACAAATGTTTTTCGTTTTAGGGGTGCAACTGCATCTAGGGTATTGCGCAAGGTTAAATTGAGTTCCTCAGTTAGGTGGTTAACTCATTTTTGTCCTCTGACGTCCTTGGGTAGGCAGAAGGAGTCTGGAAGGCATCAAGGAATTTTTGTGTTGTCTGAGAATTTATAGCACGACTTTGATGCTCCTTGGTTGGGGTCTGAGCAGATTATTGTTGCGATTGCAAACGTAATAAAATGGTGGTCCGACAGTCCAGGATTATGAGGAAAAACATTAAGATCTACAACATTTATTCCATGGGACAAAACTAAGTCCAGAGTATGACTGTGGCAGTGAGTAGGTCCAGAGACATGTTGGACAAAACCCACTGAGTCGATGATGGCTCCGAAAGACTTTTGGAGTGGGTCTGTGGACTTCTCCATATGAATATTAAATCACCAAAAATTAGAATATGATCTGCTATGACTACAAGGTCTGATAGGAATTCAGGGAACTCAGAGAGGAATGCTGTATATGGCCCAGGAGGCCTATAAACAGTGGCTATAAAAAGTGATTGAGTAGGCTGCATAGATTTCATGACTAGAAGCTCAAAAGACGAAAACGTCATTATTTTTTTTGTAAATTGAAATTTGCTATCGTAAATGTTAGCAACACCTCCGCCTTTGCGGGATGCACGGGGGATATGGTCACTAGTGTAACCAGGAGGTGAGGCCTCATTTAACACAGTAAATTCATCAGGCTTAAGCCATGTTACAGTCAGGCCAATCACATCAAGATTATGATCAGTGATTAGTTCATTGACTATAACTGCCTTTGAAGTGAGGGATCTAACATTAAGTAACCCTATTTTGAGATGTGAGGTATCACGATCTCTTTCAATAATGGCAGGAATGGAGGAGGTCTTTATCCTAATGAGATTGCTAAGGCGAACACCGCCATGGTTAGTTTTGCCCAACCTAGGTCGAGGCACAGACACAGTCTCAATGGGGATGGCTGAGCTGACTACACTGACTGTGCTATTGGCAGACTCCACTAAGCTGGCAGGTTGGCTAACAGCCTGCTGACTGGCCTGCACCCTATTTCATTGTGGAGCTAGTGGAGTTAGAGCCCTATCTATGTTTGTAGATAAGATGAGAGCACCCCTCCAGCTAGGATGGAGTCCGTCACTCCTCAGCAGGTCAGGCTTGGTCCTGTTGTGGGTGAGTCCCGAAAGAGGGCCAATTATCTACAAATTCTATATTTTGGGAGGGGCAGAAAACAGTTTTCAACCAGCGATTGAGTTGAGACTCTGCTGTAGAGCTCGTCACTCCCCTAACTGGGAGAGGGCCGAGAACAATTACTCGATGCCGACACATCTTTCTAGCTGATTTACAGGCTGAGCTATGTTGCGCTTGGTGACCTCTGACTGTTTCATCCTAACATTGTTGGTGCCGACGTGGATAACAATATCTCTATATCTCTACACTCTCCAGTTTTAGCTTTAGCCAGCACCATCTTCAGATTAGCCTTAACGTCGGTAGCCCTGCCCCTGGTAAACAGTGTATGATCGCTGGGTGATTCGTTTTAAGTCTAATACTGCGGGTAATGGAGTCGCCAATGACTAGGGTTTTCAATTTGTCAGAGCTAATGGTGGGAGCCTTCGGCGTCTCAGACCCCGTAACGGGAGGAGTAGAGACAAGAGAAGACTCGGCCTCAGACTCCGACTCGCTACTCAATGGGGAAAACCGGTTGAAAGTTTCTGTCGGCTGAATGAGCGACACCGGTTGAGCATTCCAACAGCATTCCTCCAGAAGCCATGAGAAAATTGTCCGGCTGCGGGGACAGTGCGGGGGTTATACTAACGTTACTATCTGTACTTACTGGTGGCACAGACGCTGTTTCACCCTTTCCTACACTGAAATTACCCTTGCCTAACGATTGCGTCTGAAGCTGGGCTTGAAGCACAGCTATCCTCGCCGTTGGCGATCATTCTCCTGTATATTATGAGTACAGCGAATGCAGTTAGAAGACATCATGTTAAAGTTACTACTTAGCTTCGGCTGTTGAAGGTGCTGACGAACCATGTCCAGATAAAGCGTCCGGAGTGAAAAAGTTGAATGAGGGAAAAAGTTGTGATGAAAAACTAAAAATATAAACGTAAAGTTGTCAGCTAGCAAAGCAAAGCTAGCAAAGTAAAGTTGGCTAACAAAACGCACAGCAACACGTCTGCAAATTCAAGAGGAAGTGACGTGAATTCGGGCAGGTTGCGTCTTCCTGGCATCCGCCAAACCCAGATTCGTCCATCAGACTGCCAGATGGTGAAGCATGATTCATCACTCCAGAGAGCGCATTTCCACTAATCCAGAGTCCAACGGCGGCGAGCTTTACCCCACTCCTGCCGACACTTGGCATTGCGCATGGTGATTTTAGGCTTGTGTGCGGCTGCTCTGCCATGAAAACCCATTTCATGAATCTCCCGATGAACAGTTATTGTGTTGACGTTGCTTCCAGAGGCACTTTGGAAGTCGGTAGTGAGTGTTGCAACCGAGCACAGACGATTTTTACTCGCTACACGCTTCATCACTTGGCGATCCCGTTCTGTGAGCTTGTATGGCCTACCACTTCATGGCTGAGCCGTTGTTACTCCTAGATGTTTTCACTTCACAATAAAAGCATCTACAATTGATTGGGGCAGCTCTAGCAGGGCAGAAATTTGACAAACTGACTCATTGGAAATGTGGCATCATATGCGGTGCCACATTGAAAGTCACTGTGCTCTTCAGTACGGCCATCCTACTGCTAATGTTTGTCTTTGGAGATTGCATGGCTGTGTGCTCAATTTTATACACCTGTCAGCAGCAGGTGTGGCTGAAATAGCCAAATCCACGAATTTGAAGGGATGTCCACATACTGTTGGACATGTAGTGTATCTTTCAATTTTCATCAGTCTCTCTCCTTCTCTCTGACTCCTGTGTCTGGTGGATACTGAGCTATGTGAGGGTTCCATTGGAGTATAAAGTGATATTATATTTCCATCTCCACATTGATCGATGTCTCAGAAACCACCTTGTTAACAACCTGATACTGCTTCTATTGATCCAGGGAAAGACAGCCCACTCATCAACAATCAATATGTGACCATGCACCCATCATCTAGAACAGCTCTCAAAACATATGTGTTTAACAGATCAATAACATGGCAGATTATAGCAGGATCTCTGGACTCATTCAGAGGTAGGCAGGATACACTGGCCATATGAACATAAGCCCTGTGACATTACAAAACATAACTACATGTGAGGGCAATGCTGAGGCGCTTATCATAAAGTAACATGCTTTGTAGTGGTAGGTGTTAAGTCATGCTATGTTTGTAATAGCATCATGCATAGGCTCCTGCTGAAATGTGGAACTGTGACTGATGATCATGGCCCTAGCAGTCCTTGAGAGTAGTGGTAAGTGAAAAAGAGAGCAAGGTTTATTAAGTTAATAAAACATACTAAGGGGATAAAACAAGGGATGAGGCAAAAGAAAGAGAGAAATATATGGGGATAAAATAAAAGAAAGGGATGGTCTTTTGAACCTGTCCCAATGGGCTGAGGAACAGATAATGAGAGCGTCCCAAACAATGGCCTCTGCAGCTCCTAGCCCCAGCTCCTAGTCCAATATTATATACTAAACTGTGCTGTATAACAGCTGACAGGTCCCAATTTAAACCCATTTTAACCCTGCCAGTTCCCTTCTCTAAACGGACTGGACTCTGTGTGCTGATCAGATGTTATTTGTCACATACACATGGTTAGGAGATGTTCATGTGAGTGTAGCGAAATGCTTGTGCTTCTAGTTCTGGCAGTGCAGTAATATCTAACAAGTAATCTAAGAATTCCCCAACAACTACCTAATACACACAAATCTAAAGGTGTGAATGAGAATATGTACATGTAAGTATATGGATGACCGATGGCTGAGCGGCATAGGCAAGGTGCAATAGATGGTGTAAAAATACACTATATACATGTAATGTAAGATATGTAAACATTATTAAAGTGGCATTATTTAAAGTGACTCGTGATCCATTTTTTAAAAGTAGTCAGTAATTGGGTCTCAATGTAGGCAGCAGCCTCTCTGAGTTAGTGATTGCTGTTTAGCAATCTACTGGCCTTGAGATAGGTGTTTTTCAGTCTCTCGGTCCCAGCTTCGATGCACCTGTACTGACCTCGCCTTCTGGATGGTAGCGGTTTGAACAGGCAGTGGCTCGGGTGGTTGATGCCATTGATGACCTTTTATGCCTTCCTGTGACATTGGGTGCTGTACATACAGTATACTGTACGTACGGCTCCTTAACTCACACCCTCCATGGGGTCCCTATCTCCCCCTGTAGGGCCTCCAACTCTACTGTAATGGCTACTAACCCCACTACGCCTGCTTCATCTGACCTCTTAGCTCCTTGGGGTCACATAACCTTTGTGACGACCCTCCCACTCTGTCTGCCATATTCTCTCTTTGCTCTTGTCTCCTTATTAGGATGCCGGTGGGCGGAGTTGGGAGGGTCGTCAGCTACATGGGAAACACCTGGGCCCGGGTGTGTCCCAGGATAAATAGACCTCTTCCACATTCATTGGGGAGACTCTTTCCATGCAGACACCTTCATAGATTTTGTTGTGGCCTTTTGGTTGTTTGCTTTAGCACCTTTCAACACCCCGCATTATCACATTTATGCAAGCAAAACACTCACTTACACTACTGATTACACACACCATTGTTAATTGCGTTTAGGTTACCTTAGTTAATAAATATAATTTGTTATTCCTTGTCTCCCTTTTTGTTACGGGCTTTGAGCCGGTTCGTGACACCTTCCAAATACCATGAACTCGTTCCTTAGCTAGAACACCTACCACTCACCATATAGCACATATCTTCACTCCTTAGGGCCCTTAACCACCCTGATGGGGCGGGATACACCCTTCTTAGTGTGTTTGTAACCTCCATTTGTAAGACATCCAATACTCCACCAGCATCTTAAAGCTTGCCACAAGGAGCACTATTTCCCTTTCTTCAGGCTTCTATCCCCGTCCTTAGGGCCACTTGCATTCTCCATAGGGCCCCTAACGCCATGTAACCTCTTCTTTATGGCACTTATCTCGCTGTGGGAGTCTTATCCTCTCCAAGAGGCCTGAGCCTGGTCCTCTGGGCAGCACTCCAGCAGTGAGAGAGGAACCTTTCAGGCATTGACAGACAGGGATAGATACAATTCCTTCAGAAAGTATTCACAACTTTTTCAACATTTTGTTTTATTACACCATGAATTTAACTGGATTACATTTCATTTTTTGTCACTGTCCTACGCACAATACCCCATAATGTCAAAGTGGAATTATGTTTATGAAATGAAAAGCTGAAAATGTCTTGAGTCAATAAGTATTCAACCCTTTTGTTATGGCAAGCCTAAATAAGTTCAGGAACCAAACCGCTGCTTAAAAAAGTCACATAAGTTGCAGGGACTCACTCTATGTGCAACAATAGTGTTTAGCATGATTTTTCAATGACTCCCTCATCTCTGTATCCCACACATATCTGTAAGGTCCCTCAGTCGAGCAGTGGATTTCAAACGCAGATTCAACCACCAAGACCAGGGAGGCTTCCCAAGGGCACCTATCGGTAGATTTAGAAAATACATTTTAAAAAACAGACAATGAATATTCCTTTGAGCATGGTGAAGTTATTAATTACACTTTGGATGCTCTATCAATACCACCAGTCACTACAAAGATACAGGCGTCTTTCCTAACTAAGTTGCCGGAGAAGAAGGAAACCGCTCAGGGATTTCACCATGAGGCAATTGGTGACTTTAAAACAGTTACAGAGTTTAATGGCTGTGATAGGAGAACTGAGGATGGATCAACAACATTGTAGTCACTCCACAATAGTAACCTAATTGACAGTGACAAGAAGGAAGCCTGTACAGATAAAAAAAATATTCCAAAATATCCTGCAATAAGGCTTTAAAGTAAATACTGCAAAAAATGTGGCAATTTATTTTTTGTCCTGAATACAAAGTGAATTTTGGGGCAAATCCAACACATTACTGAGTACCACATATTTTCAAGGATAGTGGTGGCTGCATCATGTTATAGGTATGCTTGTAATCATTAAGGACTGGGGAGTTTTTCAGTAAAAAATAAATAAATGGAATTGAGCTAAGCAAAGGAAATATCCTAGAGGAAAACTTGGTTCAGTCTGCTTTCCACCAGAAACTAGGAAATTAATTAACTTTTCAGGGCAATAACCTAAAATRCATGGCCAAATCTACACTGGAGTTGCTTACCAAGAGGACAGTGTATGTTCCTGAGTGACCGAGTTACAGTTTTGACTTCAATCTAAGTGAAAATCTATGGCAAGACATGAACATCTAGCAATAATTAACAACCAATTTGACAGAACTTGAAGAATGTTTTAAATAATAATGGAAAAGAGGGGGCTACAGATGACAAACAGGTTGGTAGGATAATGGTGGACTGAAGATGGCGGTGCAGAAATCCCAGTGAAAAAGCTTACAAATGAATGTCCCTAAAACTGACAAAATAATACACTGAATAAAAATATAAACGTAACATGTAGAATGTTGGTCCAATGTTTCATGAGCTGAAATAAAAGAGAGGAAATATTCAATACGCACAAAAAGCTTATTTCTCACAAATGTTGTGCACAAATTTGTTTACATCCCTTTTAGTGAGAATTTCTCATTTGCTAAGATAATCCATCCACTTGACAGGTGTTGCATATCAAGAAGCTGATTAAACAACATGATCATTACACAGGTGCACCTTGTGATGGAGACAATAAAAGGCCACTCAGGAACGTCCACCAGAGCTGTTGCCAGAGAATTGAATGTTCATGTCAATACCATAAGCCGCCTCCAATGTCGTTTTAGAGAATGTTGCAGTTTAAGCAACCGGCCTCACAACCGCAGACAACGTGTATGGCGCTGTGTGGTCGAGCAGTATTCTGATGTCAATGTTGTGAACAGTGGGGTTATGGTATATGGGCAGGCATAAGCTACAGATAATGAACACAATTTTATTTTATCGATTGCATGATGAATGCACAGAGATCCTGATTCCTGTTGTGTGGCCCATTTTTTTAAGGTATCTGTGACCAACAGATGCATATCTGTAGTCACTACTAAAGCAGTCAACAACAAAACACGTTGGAGATTAAACACGGAAAGAATAGAGAGCCAAACTGTAAAAGATTCTTCAACTGACAAGGTTGACATATTTTCACCACCCTGTACAGTAAGCATGTAAACCGAACTTCTCAAATCTACAACAGGTATTTTTTTGTCTGAGGTCTTGGCTGATTTCTTTTGATTTTCCCATGATGTCAAGCAAAGAGGCACTGAGTTTGAAGGTAGGCCTTGAAATATATCCACAGGTACACCTCCAATAGGTTCAAATTTTGTCATTTAGCCTATCAGAAGCTTCTGAAGCCATGACATCATTTTCTGGAATTTTCCAAGCTATTTAAAGGCACAGTCAACTTAGTGTATGCAAACTTCTGACCCACTGGAATTGTGATACAGTGAATTATAAGTGAAATAATCTGTAAACAAGTAGTCTGTAAACAATGGTTGGAATAATTACTTGTGTCATGCACAAAGTAGATGTCCTAACCGACTTGCCAAAACTATAGTTTGTTAACAAGAAATTTGTGGAGTGGTTGAAAAAATATCTTTAATTACTCCAACCTAAGTGTATGTAAACTTCCGACTTCAACTGTATATTGGTCATAGCTCCCGAGTGGAGCAGCGGTCTAAGGCACTGCATCTCGGTGCAAGAGGCTTCACTACAGTCCCTGGTTTGAATTTAGGCTGTATCACATCCGATTGGGAGTGCCATAGGGAGGCACACATTTGGCCCAGCGTCATCCGGGGGGGAATTTGTTCTTTCCTGACATGCCTAGTTAATTAAAGGTTCAATTTAAAAAGCAACTGGTGGCAACCACAGCACAATCAATGGGAGGTGAACAGTGGCTGGTGCTGAAAATATAGCTAATTTGTTAYGCAAGTGTTGCACACCAACAGATGGAGAAAACCTACATCAGTTGAGCAATTCATTTCAACAATAATCTTCATTTTAATTTGACTTTACAAACAACAAGAGGGCTTAAATGGGGTCTATTTCTTCAGAGCCTAGACCTATATAAAATAACTTAACTGGCTGAGGCTATAAGGCTTAACAGCCTAATAGAAGTAGGATTTTATTTATTAGGCCTACTTACAATTGCAACTGGTCAAAAATGTAGCATCCTACATAAAACAATCATTTAAAGAAAAAATKTCTGCACGTTYGAACTAAAACAATGTAACTAATAATGAAAAGCGCACATTTGTAAATCCCAAAATTCTAAAAGTAATTGGAAAGGTAGATACAAATGATGTGTGACATTGTGGTTACAATACAGAATGCAGCCCATCATGCAAATGTTTCCTATTAGCAGGGCAATAGCCTTTTTATAATTTGCAATGTATTCGATGCTTAAGTACTCTGAAGTGTTACATTTCTAACTCAAAACAGCATTTCTTCATCAACATCTTTATGCTTTCGTTAATCTCCTTGATCTTCTTCCTTTTTTTCTGTAGCAATTTTGAGCAAATTGCTCAAGGGTCACGGTTGATTCGTCTGTGAAGATGACGTTATTGAATGTCTCGCCAGCTTTGATCCTTGCCTGGGCCTGCAGGACGCAAAGTTTTTTGTTTTTATCAGACGAATCATAGGGTCAAAACTACAGAACAGTACAAAACAAGCGAACACACATGGTTAATGTTCTGAGAWTTTTTTTTTTTTATATATATGTAAACATTTATTACTGAGCCTTTCCATAAGTCCACGGAAGTTTCTTCAACTGTCTTCTGACTGTGATTAGAGCGATGTTGATGTGCCGTGATGCCCGCAGAATACAGATGGCCTTTGCCGATCGCTCATCATCTTCATTCATCAGTGAGTCAATGGCTTGAATAGTCATTGACTCACTGACGCATTGAAAAGGTAGAGGAACGAGATGGAGTCACAATCCATGCCAGGCACACATGTGAGCTCTGGAACTCCACCTCCGACAGGCATAGTCAACATATGTGGGGGGTTCGACAGGTCTTCGGTTCACCCTGACATTTCCATTCCTCTTCTGACAACAGAACTTGACCAACTGCTCACCAGGCACAACATGTGCTGCCTGGACCGTTATGCTGTTCTGCTATTCCAAGGATGTGTAACTGAAGAGAGATACCACAAGTRGGCACAGAATACATAGCCTTTCCGCTGTGGATGTCTATTTCAGCACCGTTTTACGCTGCTCTGAGACAAGCATGGAGAAACGAAAATGTTCAAATATTCCATGATATTCTTAAGATAAGTATTGACTGAATATAAGCAAGTGATGTGTGCTAAATAATCAAGTTAGGTTTCTCCAGAAATGTTTAATTCTCAATAACAAACTGCCTTTATATACAAATTAGTGAGAATGTCTCACCCCATTTTCTTGCTCACTCTAGGTTAAGTGAAAACAAAATCTCCAAATATTGTTACTTTTTAAACAAAGCGATTATTATTATTAATTCATTTAGAATTATATGAAAGCGCCTTAGGATCTGTGAGAATATCTAACAGAAAATGCCCCTTAGATATTAATTTTGAGTCCTCCAATCCTCTAAATSTAATTATTGGTGGAGAGTCACGTCATWAAWTTTTTTTTCTCCCTTCGATATACTGTAGGCCTACCATAGGCGAAATGAGTCTCACTAGTGTTGAGTAATGTGCTGTTAAAAATGGTGTAGGTCTTATTTATTTACAGAGCATATTGAAGTTAGAAGCAAAAGCCTACAACTATTTTAGCACCGTTTCGCGCTGCTCTGAGACAAGCATGGGGACCGGTATTGATAAATCAATGAGATTTTTTATCTTCACTTAATCTCCGTTTGGGTATTGGTTAGACAAGAATTAGAAAATTAGGGTGCAGAAATGTTATGCTCTTATTGTAACCTGTATTTAACTAGGAAACTCAGTTAAGAACAAATTCTTATTTACAAGGACAGCCTACTCCTTCCTTCCGTTGTACAGCGACATATTTTCCATTCCATCCTAACGGAAACACTGAGGGTTTAGTTTTTAGTTTTTTCTGAATAGAAACACCAYAATATTAATCCAATGAATTACATTTCTTAAAATCAATCCCATATACTATGTTATTACAAACAAGGTTTTAAATTCTCTTTTAATGCCAATATGGAAGACTATCAAATGCTTCTCAAAGATGCCCTCTGGTGGTCAAACTAGCAATAACTCGCATTAACATAAAAATGGCTGACAAATAGATAACGTGCCACAGAATGCTGCAGCAGCCCGCAAGGTGTGCCACAGTATGACACAACTTTTAAAGGAGGGACCACTGTAGATGGGTAAAATCTAAAAAAAAATATTAATAAATTGTTTTATTCAGGCTGTGACACAACAAAGTGTGTAATAAATCAAGGGGCATGAATACTTTCTGAAGGCACTGTATGCTTGTGTGTGTGTGTGTGTGTGTGTGTGTGTGTGTGTGTGTGTGTGTTGTGTGTGTGTGTGTGTGGTGTGTGTGTGTGTGTGTGTGTGTGTGTGTGTGTGTGTGTGTGTGTGTGTGTGTGTGTGTGTGTGTGTGTGTGTGTGTGTGTGTGTTGGTGTCTGTTGGGCAGCAGAGTAGCATCCCTGTCCTCTCCAGGCAAACACAGTCTCCTCCTGCTGGCAATGCTGGTCCTGACGGGCTCTCTCTCTCTCTCTGCTGGGCCCAGAACAGCCATCTGCCCAGACAGACCAGAGATACTGCTCCAGAGGATACTGAGGCCTGGGTGTGTCTGTTTGTGTTTTGGCGTGTTTTTGTGTGTGTCTGTGGTGTGTGCCTGCATGTGGGCGTGTGGTCTCTGTCTGGGTCTCTCAAGGACTTTTTCTACTCATTGTTCTTATGTATTTAATAGCGGCTGTAAGGAAATGGTCCATTAAGGGGTACAATAGTGTCTGCCTGTTATGCATATAGTGGTGTCACTGACATTATTTAATATCTCACAGGCATGAATGCACTGTAGTCTATTATATGATTTCTATAGGAAGGAGATCTTGGCAGTGTAAAACAAGGCTGGATGGTATTCTGTTGTTTATATGCCTTGAATGAATGTAAAGCGTTAGTCATACCACTGCCATAGTCTATCATAGAGGGAAGCATTGGGTGGACAGTTGGGCTGCCTTTTGTTCGACTTTAAAAGTACCAGATAGTAACTTATGTGCCAAAGTACATATTCTCCCTTACTATCTCATGTGTTGGTATGAGTTCATTTATCTATGAGAGCCTTGCAAAACATGCTGATACAGTCTGGCCAGCTCACACAATGACTCATGGCTTGTAATATTGACTTTAGTCATCAGTTTAAAAATAACATGGTCTTATTCTGTCCTTCTGTCCAACCTGCTTTGTTCACTCAGAATACAACTTTTAAACAGTTTGCTTTCACACACACACACCACCACACACACACACACACACACACACACACACACACACACACACACACACACACAACACACACACCACACACACACACCACACACACACAACACACACACACACACACACACACACACACACACACACACACACACACACACACACACACACACACACACACACACACACACACACACACACACATCACCCTCCCCTCACTGGAAGTATTCCTCTCCTCCTCTGTCTCTCTCTCTCTCTCTCTCTCTCCTCTCTCTCTCTCTCTCTCTCTCTCTCTTCTCTCTTCTCTCTCTCTCTCATCTCTCTATCTCTCTCTCTCTCTCTCCAATCCGTCTCATTAAAGCTTGGGTGTGAATAGTCATCATAGTCCTCTCTCAAATCTCGTTGAGTCTCCTCTCTCTCTGTGTCCCTCTCCTGTGAGATCGAGTGGAGAGATGAGTGGTAAATGAGTTGAGATAGTGGGTGGGTGCACTGTAGACAGTTTGTTATTGCTCAGAAAGCTGAGGAGGAACTTGTGTCAGACAGTGATGCTCTGAAAGAAAAGGAAAGGCCACATACTCCAGTATCTCCGATGCAATCATTTATTCACCTGACAGTGGTGCTCTGGCATCAGACTGCTGGCTCTCTGTGTGGAGGACGTAAATATAAAACATATTGTCTATGGTGGAGGATTCCTACAAGCAATGTTCAGTCACCTGTCCATTGATCTTCACTCTCCTATGTTTTCAGCTCAGTGCAGATGAGGGAGATGAAAGGAGGAGATAGAGATGAGGAAAGAGGAGAGGAGGAGGACAGGAGAGAGAGGAAAAGAGGAGAGGGTCAAAGGAGGAGTGGAGAAGTGAGAAGGAGGAGAGAGGAGAGGAAGCCATTTTAGACTACATACACCCTGCCAATGGCTGCCTCTCTAAGTGGGTCAGTGCTGTGCTCTCTCTCTCTCTCTCTCTCTCTCTCTCTCTCTCTCTCTCTCTCTCTCTCTGTGTGTGAGCTCTCCTGTGTTTGATCTCTCATTTGGCATTCCCTGGGAGTACAGGCTTGTTATGACGTTCCTGGGGACTATGCTGCCATTTGACACAGACACAGAAGGTTGGATTGACTGCCTCATACGTCAACTGTCACACACACGTCAACAGCCAAACACACTGACATCATAGAGAGATAAGCTACTGCTCTCTCTGTCGATCTCTGCCGCTCTCTGTCTCTCTCTCTCTCTCTCTCACTCTCTCTAAGGGAGTGATGGGCAAATGTTATTGTTTGGTTCCTTATGTAATATTAATCTGATTACCGCTAGTAGAGGTGTGTGTGTGACTGTTTGTGTGTGTGTGTGACATCTGACATGTTTGGGCTCTACGGCTCTGCTTCAGTCAGTATAGACAATGGAGAAGAGTTCTATTTGCGTAAAAAGAGAGTCAGAGATAAGGCAGGGCTGTGGTAAAAAGGGGTTATTAACTAGGAAACAAAACTCAATTCCCTGTCCCGCCATTCTCGAATGAAGTAATTAGACCTGAAATCCTGAAAATAATATATTAAGTTATATGTATATGTCAAGAGAACAGAATGTAATCACATCAATAGTCATTTTACTGGGCAGCAATAGCAGTTTGTGGTCCCACATTTAATATTGTGCTGCCCCAATTACAGTAGTGTATGTGTGTGTTTGTGTGTGTGTGTGTCGTATAGTCTGACCAGTAAATGGCCTAGTTATGCATGCCACAGAGAGGAGACATTGACTCTCTCTCCGAGCCTCTCGTCTCTTTCTCCTCTCATCCAGTCGTAAGAACAAAGGAGAAARCGTTCCTTTATCTTTTCCTCAGTGAGTTCTCTCTGTGTTCTGTTCTAATTCATTTGACAATTTTTCATTTTTCGTTTTTCTATTGCTCTATTTCCAATCTCGGATGGTTGTACTGGCCTCTGTAAACGCTTTYACTTTCAAAATTCAATTCTAATGTCCATATCCTCCTCAGTAGTTGAATATGAGATTAGAAAAGAAAGGATCTTCCTTTTGGGACACAATTACCCCAGTCTACCAACCAATATACCTAGTCAGTCTACTAACCTGCCTTCTTCTTTGCCTGTGTCTGAGGTGACTCAACAACACAAAGCCACTTTGGACAATTGACAAATTTGCTACTTTGGATTATTGAGATCAGAGCATTGGGTGTTAAATATATTAGGTCCTATCAGCATTGTGCCAGCATTTCTCCTTACTTTTTACATGACTGCAGTTTTCGCCCTTTATGCTTATACTGTATAATGTTATATTATACCTATTGTTTGGAGATGCAGAGCTAGAAGTGTAGGCCATTACCGCCCTGGTGACATGCTAGGTGTTAAGAACTTCCCCAGTCACGTGTCTCTAATCTCATCCACTTCCTGTGTCATGTATTAGTGGGATGCACTTTGACCCTTACCTTCAGTGGCATTAGCCTATGCTAGGTGTTAGCAGGCTATATTAGCCTGAGCGTTAACCAGGGGTGTTATATATATAGCCTGTTGCTAAGACAGGCAGATGGACAACCATGATCCTATTACTTCTGTATCCACTCTGAGGGATCTGACTGATACAACTCACACACACTGTATACCTGGGACAGGTTTCACTGAGGGGACTACAGTAGCAACTCCATACGGACTACAGTATATATAGTGTCGTTTTACATTCCAGTGTCATCAACTGGGACCACAGTATTACCACATACAGAGTATATAGAGAGGTGGACACTGGGGCTAGCAGACAGGAATCTGAGGTATGTTGGAGATATGTCTCTATGTGTGTTGTCACTGCAAACCTATGGTGTTGTGGTATGACTATAGCCACTGATGCCAGAAAGCAGGCTTCAGTGCACACGTGCGTGTATGTTCATGTGTGTGCGTGTGTGTGTGTGCGCTTCTGCCTTCTCCTTGCCTTGTGGATATCCCTTTTGAATGCTCGCTAGAAAGGAAGCATGATTCAATGATTTAAACTACACTGGGAGCCAAATGGAACTTGTACAAGTAGCTGAATGAGAGAGTTGGCTCTCCATGTGTAGCCTACTTCCTGATCTCTGTTATGACATCATCTGTGTCTAATCCTAATTATTTCATTGTAGTTCAGACGGATGTGTTTGTGTCTGAGGTGGTGGTGAGACTGTGCTTTTGGATCACATGGTCCTCAGAGTTCTGTTATCGGTACACTAATGGTGATGGACTAAATGTCAATTTTCTTATAAAAAAAAATGTTTTAGGTGCAAATATTTTTGTAATGTATTTACAGTTCAGGCTTCGATGAATAAGACTGGATCCAGAGAGATGTATTTACAAAATATGCAGGCGATAAAACATGATGAAAATCATTGACAAAAATACTTAACTTGCAAAAATAAAACCACCTCAAACACAGGGCAAAACTTCCATAAACGCACACATCTGAGTAGAGCTATAGTAACAACAAGCATCTCTCCCTGAATGAGGAGAACGAGGATCCTAATAGGACCTGCTGGCCCTAACCTGGCATAGACCATTCACACCTTTAAACAGGTATTATTAATATTATTATAAAATAAAAATGTTATCCAAAATAAACTGACATTCACAAAACAAAACAATACAACACAAACAACAACATGCCCACACTCGCCCACAATCACACACAAAAATACAAAATAGTGCTCTGCCTCCAAGAACAGCCGTGAACTCCACTCAAGCACCACATTCCCTGAGATGGTCCACATACGGCCTCCAAACATTGTCAAAAAGTCAGATATTTGTTGGAATTTSAAGTATATAGAATCTAGTGGGATGTAACTAGTTCAGTCCTCCAGATTGTTATTGAGGGTGAATACGACGCATTCCAATTGATGGCTATACTTTTTTTGTTGCAGCAATTACACCTATATTACAAAACTTGATATTGATCACTAMTATTTACATATCCCAGAAGACATAGTCATGGACATGGATGGATATCAATTCCTAGACGCAGTGAAATTATATCACRTACATTATCCCAAAAATKGTGTTAGTTTGTCACAGGACCACAGCATAYGTAATATGGTTCCTTTGTGCTTTTTGCATCTTAAACAGAGATGTGAAATGTCTGGGTACATTACATTCTGGCAGGAATGTAGTAAGTAAGTCCAATTAATTATCTTCAACTGCAGTAGTTTATGTCTTAGGTTGCAGGAGCAGGTGTGAACAATGGTTCTCCTCAATTGTTTCCCATTTATTCCCATCAGGTAGAGTTTCAATCAACCCTAACTTGGCCATCAACTTCTTTGCCTTAGGTTCATCCAGATTTTGTTGAAGAGATTTAATATGTTTTCTGACTTGTAAGAACTTAAAGAAATCATCCTTGGATAGTCCAAATCTTTTTCAATGACAGTATTCATCCATCATAGTACACGTTAACAATGCATGATGCCACTTTGGAACCTGTATCTAAAGATGTTGTCAGTAAMCACCGGAGGTAAGGTGGGAGTATTTCAAATAGGGGTTCTTGGCGATATTGGTTCTTTCCACTTCATGAATTKATGTATATTTTCCTAAATAAGAATGGAATTGATAATCATTGGATCGCCTTGGACCCAAAGTAGTGAATATATTTTAGATAATAAGGTATTACACGTATGCCTTCGATACTCTGCTGTCCATTGTTAGTCTGCTGTCCATTGTTTAAGTGAACGCAGTTGTGCAGCTCATTAATATATCTTCATATGAGGTAGTCCAAGACCTCCAGCTTCATGGGGTAAGTGTAACACAGTCAATTTGACTCTTGAGGTCTTTCCATTCCAAATAAAGTTGGAGAGCAGGCAAGTCCTGAAATAAATACATCAACCTTGGTAATATATTAATTTTGATTACGTTGACCCTACCTACAGTATCACATCTTTGACAGACCATTGTAGCTGATACACACAGATGATCAGCGATCTGTTTCCTTGGTTAAATCAACGTGTTGGTTTCCTCTCCATCAACCCTCCCTGGCTTAAACAGCTGTCAACAGGGACACTTGTTCAGTCTAGACTGATGAAATTAGACAGTAGAAAGGTGTGTTTGTGTCTCTGTGTTTGTTACAGGAAACAAGCTTTACTTTATTATGTCCTATCTGAACCCCTATTAGCCTATATTAATACCAACTAGATACATGCACACACACGTCTTCCTCTGTCTGTCCTCCTTAGGAATGTAAATGTATTCTATTCACACAATACACTTGATGGGCACTAATCTGCACAGCCAAAGATAATTAAAAGTAGATAAATGTTGTCCACGATGTGTGTGTGTGTGTGTGTGTGCGTGCGCCTGCCCGACCGCTCGTGTGCCTGTGAGTGTGTGAGAGAGAGAGGTTGGTAGGATAAAGGCCTATACAGCCAGTCTAGCCAGGCCCTAAGCCTCTTCTGATTAAGAGCTTCTGGCATTATCAACCTTATCATCAGGACAATTACTGCTACTTCCTACTAACCCTCCGCATGGTATTTAGATTCAATACTTAGATTGAAAGTCACTCTCATTGGGTGAACGTGTGGGAGAGAGAGAGAGAGAGAGAGAGGGAGCCAGATAATGAGAGTGGGGACAGAGTGAAAGAGATGAATGGTGTTTAAATTGAAGAGTGTTTTAATGTGCTGGAGTACAATGCTCCATTATTCTCTGTGTTGCTTTAATCTGCATTAATAAAGGAAATGGATGGATTGATTAGTGAGGGGCAAACCTTTGGGTGGGTGTGTGTGTGTGCGAAGGTAGTGATTCCCTTCAAGTGCTAGGAGGCTGAGTCGGAGGTAGAGACGGCCGGCACGGGTCTCGAACCAGCCTCTGTAGCAACACAGTTTGCGCTGCGATGCTGTTTGCGCTGCGATACAGTTTGCGCTGCGCCACTCGCGAGGCTCCATCCACAAGGTTTTTAATCAATTGACTTGCACAAAGTATCAAAATACTAAAATACTACGCAGGACTTTTAAAGCATTTCATTTACATTTGTATTTTTTGATCACAGAAACAATGACAAAATATGGAAAAATCAATAATGACATGTTAATTATATAAAGCAGCCCGTGTAATCATCTGCCAGAGAATAGCCCCAATCGGCCCGAGCTCCAAGTAATACATTTGGGCCAGATAAATCACATTCCCGCATTACAGCCATAAGTAATACTGCCGAAGGCGGCCCAGACTGGGGCCACATGACGTCGGGCGAGTCTGACTCTCAGCCGAGTGCTCCGACTCTCAGCCAGAATCGGCCCAGATCCACTGTGCTAGCCGGTTAAAGTGCTGCGTTTGATGTTTAAAAGGCTGTACATCTTTACTGGAGCCTCAGTAAAATCACCATCTGGCTGTGTGGCTGCTGCTCAGTGCTCAGAGAGCTGCCAAATACTGAACCACAGAGGACTGGCACAAACAGACAAACTGCCCACTCAGAATTAGAATCACCTTTATTAAGTAAATTTACACATACTCAGAATTGTACTTGGTATTATGGTGCTGCTATTGATGGACAACATTTAGATACAGAATACAGACATAGGAGTTTACAAAAAGTTTACAATCATTATATACAACTAGGTAGACTAAACATAGAGCTATAAGAGTGGGCAGTGGATATACAAATATACTGTGGATATTTTAGTGATAATGCCAGAAAAGCCCGTGTTTGTTCTATATATTGGCAGGGGTGTTGTTATTGCCGTGCCAATATATCCAACAAACACTGACTTCGAGGGCATTATCACTTGTATACAACGGGTTACCAAAATATTCAAATAATAAACAACATATTTTCAATAAAAAATGTATTTGGATTAATTTATTCCCACTGTTTCATCCTTCCACAAGACAAAGTTGAAGTAACACGTTTAAATACACTTAGGTTGGAGTCATTAAAACTAGTTTTTCAACCACTCCACAAATTTCTTGTTAACAAACTATAGTTTTGGCAAGTCGGTCAGGACATCTACTTTGTGCATGACACAAGTCATTTTTCCAACAATTGTTTACAGACAGATTATTTCACTTATAATTCACTGTATCAGAATTCCAGTGGGTCAGAAGTTTACATACACTAAGTTGACTGTGCCTTTAAACAGCTTTAAAAATTCAAGATAATTATGTCATGGCTTTAGAAGCTTCTAATAGGCTAATTTACATAATTTGAGTCAATTGGAGGTGTACCTGTGGATGCATTTCAAGGCCTACCTTCAAACTCAGTGCCTCTTTGCTTGACATCATGGGAAAATCAAAATAAATCAGCCAAGACCTCAGAAAGAAAATTGTAGACCACAAGTCGGGTTCAATTTCCAAACGCCTGAAGGTACCACAATCATCTGTACAAACAATAGTACGCAAGTATAAACATCATGGGACCACGCAGCTGTCATACCGCTCAGGAAGGAGACGCATTCTGTCTCCTAGAGATGAACGTACTTTGGTGCGAAAAGAACAACAGGAAAGGACCTTGTGAAGATGCTGGAGGAAACAGGTACGAAAGTATCTATATCCACAGTAAAACGAGTCCTATATCGACATAACCTGAAAGGCCGCTTAGCAAGGAAGAAGCAACTGCTCCAAAACCACCATAAAAAATACAGACTTGCAACTGCACATGGGGACAAAGATCATACTTTTTGGAGAAATGTCCTCTGGTCTGATGAAACAAAAATAGAACTGTTCGGCCATAATGACCATTGTTATGTTTGGAGGAAAAAGGGGGAGGCTTGCAAGCCGAAGAACCCCATCCCAACAGTGAAGCATGGGGGTGGCAGCATCATGTTGTGGGGGTGCTTTGCTGCAGGAGGGATTGGTGCACTTCACAAAATAGATGGCATCACGAGGAGGAAAATTATGTGGATATATTGAAGCAACATTTCAAGACATCAGTCAGGAAGTTAAAGCTTGGTCGCAAATGAGTCTTCCAACTGGACAATGATCCCAAGCATACTTCCAAAGTTGTGACAAAATGGCTAAAGGACAACAAAGTCAAGGTATTGGAGTGGCCATCACAAAGCCCTGACCTCAACCCTATATAAAATTTGTGGGCAGAACTGAAAAAGCCTGACTCAGTTACACCAGCTCTGTCAGGAGGAATGGGCCAAAATTCACCCAATTTATTGTGGGAAGCTTGTGGGAGGCTACCCGAAACATTTGACCCAAGTTAAACAATTTAAAGGTAATGCTACCAAATACTAATTGAGTGTATGTAAACTTCTGATCCGCTGGGAATGAGATGAAATAAATAAAAGCTGAATTTAATCATTCTCTCTACTATTATTCTGACATTTCACATTCTAAAATAAAGTGGTGATCCTAACTGACCTAAGACATTTTTTACTCTGGATTAAATGTCAGGAATTTTGAAAAACTGAGTTTATATGTATTTGGCTAAGGTGTATGTAAACTTCAGACTTCAACTGTGTAGCCCCCACTCAAATCTAGGGTTGCCCAGTTGTTCGTTCTTTTTGTTCTGTATCTATGGATGCGACCCAGTCGTTCGTTCTAAATGTTCCATTGCCATACTGTGGCTGCTGCTCAGTCCTCACAGAGCTGCCATTCTGCAACGTTTTTATCCCTTGCTTGCTAGCTAGCCAACTACTGCTAATTTACAGTCGCGTCAAAAAGTGCAGCCAGAATAACAGCAAAGTAGCTACATTTGCATTTGTTTAAGCGTTTTTTAAAGATTTATTTGGATACATCCATAACAATGAGCTTATGATGCGCGGCTTTGTCTGGCAGAATAAATGTGCTCTCTTGTCAGGACACTGTTCAGACAAAAGAAAGAGAATTCATGACATTCATTTGAGCTGATTTTAATAAATTAAACCGTACATTCTCTTTGTTATCCACCGCAGCTGACTTAAGTGATAATGCCTGAGAAGCCGGTGTTTGTTGATTATATTGGCAGGGGTGTCTCCCTTGGGTCCAGATGATTCTTTGTGGCCTCGTTATAGTGGCGTATCTGAGAGAGAGAATGCGTTGTTATAATATTGTTTTCCAGTCGCCTAACTTAGAAATAACAACATACCTTAGACTGTTCTAGTCAGTTTTTCTAGGAATGAGTTGTACTTTAGTTTGTCTGTTCCCCTTTAGTTTGTCTGTTCCCCTCTTTTCCTCTTCGACCCAGATATAACTGGAGGTCGAACAACACGTTCTGGACCAGACCCCTTGGTGTACCGGGATTCAGAGCCTGGGAGTTTTGGAACAGGGCCATGTCCTTATCGGTGATGGGAGGGTGGCTGTTTGTGATATCTTTTCCTTGCCTTCTTAGCTGTTTGATGTTGCCCAGAAATACATGATTCGAGGTGGTAAATTCAGTGTCTTTCATAAGGCGCCAGCTGCGACCGATTGGTGGGTAATTTAGAAACTGTTTGAGCCCACCCTGAGTGCCAGGTAGCTACTTATGCGTTACGGCTCCCCCTTCCCATGTCGTACATTTCCATAAAACTGTCGGAGAAGGATGTTAAACTCTTCCTTAGTGACAGTTTTGAAGTCAACTTTTTCTTCTCTGCTAGCCAGCCCTCAAAGCAACGCACAGCCCAGTTTGTATTCTTATCTGTGTTTTTTTCGTTGGTACTTTTCTCTAGGTCATTCAATGCAGTATCCTCCAAATCTGCATGCCTGGGCATTATTGCCATCTCTTTTTCCCATTAATCCATAGCAATGCAGCCCAAAAAAATCTAAAGAAATGTTCCACTCATCCATTTTAGTTTTCGCAACAAAAAATGTGTATGTTGCTATGACAACTAGCTCAATTTGCTGTCAGTGTCGTTCGGACACAATCACTTTATATGGGACGGTGGAGATTGCAATTCAATATTGAAACAATATTGAAAAGGTCGGAGAGACAGACAGCAAGGTTTAAACAAATCTCTGCTGTTGAAAACCAAATGCTAGTCTAAAATACATGGGAGATAATGTCTAGATGTTATTTATAGTGGAGATCAAGATTATACATTTCCTGGCAGGGTTGATGAGACAGTGGATCGCGCAGTGAGATGGAACAGAGTAAATAGGCATTTCAACATCATAGATTTAGCCGGAATAGACACCGGCTGGAACGCGGTTTTAACCAATCAGCATTCAGGATTAGAACCACCCGTTGTAAACAGTTGATATACAGTGGATGTACAAATGTACAGTTTAAGTATAAATATATCTACATGCAGTGAGATGAACAGAGTGCAAATGCAGTATAGTGCAGTTATTTTGTGTACAGTCCGGAGATGGCTTGATGCGGTGTAGAGCATAGAGTGCAAAGTCCTTAAACTCTATGTGCCAGATGGCCGGTTGGTGAGGCCCACAGCATGGGAAAAGAAACTGCTCAGCTGGCAGGAAGTTTTGGTCATGATTGCACTGAACCGCCTGCCAGAGGAGAGTTTTTGGAAAAGGGGGTGACCAGGGTGGGAGGTGACAGCGATGATCTTTCATGCAAGCTTCCTTGCCCTGGAGTCGTGCAGTACCTCGATGGAGGGCAGGTGGCAGCTGATGACCCTCGCAGCAAACCGCACAATGCGCTGCAGTTTGCCCTTGGAGCAGGCAGGATCAGACCCAAGCCAGACGGTAATAGAAGAGGTCAGTATGGACTCTATGATTGATGTGTAAAACCGGATCAGGTTTGACTGGGAGATTTCAATTTTTTTCAGCTGCCGCAAGTAGTACATACGTGCCTTCTTAGTGACCGCTGTGATGTTGTCCTCCCACTTGAGGTTGTGGGAGATGATGGTCCCCAGGAATTTGAATGATTCAGCTGTGCTAACAGCTAAGCCATCAATCTCGAGGGGGAGACGTGTTGAGTTCCAGGTTATTAGTTATTGCCCTGGCTCCACACGCACGCACACACACACACACACAGTTGGAAATCTTAATATCAACCAGGAGCTTTGGCGTCTCAGTATGCTAATTGTTAAACCTCAGAAGAAGGGATTAGCATTAGCAACGTAGCATAATGGAGAAAACACGATCCAACTCTACTGCTAATTGACACACATGGATCTCTTACCTCTCTTTGCTTCTCTTTCGCTCTCATTCTCTCCAGCTGTATCATTCTTTACCTCTGTCCCTCCATCCTTACTGTGTACTGCATATGCCTGATTTCCTCTCTCACTACATCCCCCCCCTCTCTCTCACTACATCCCTCTCTTCTCTCTCACTCACTCCCTCTCTTCTATCATTACTCCCTTCTCTTTTCATAATCCCTTCTCTCACTATTTCTCTCTCCACTACATCCTTCTCTCTCCTCATCCCTTCGTTCTCTTCTCACTACATACCTTCTCTCTCTCACTACATCCCTCTCTTCACTACGAACTCTTCCCTGCTCTCTCCTACATCTCTCTCGTCTACCTCTCTCTCTCTACTATCCCTCTCTCTCTCTCTCTCAGGCTCTCCTCTCGTCTCATCTTCATTCTCCTCTTTCACTAACAACTCTCTCTCTCTCCTCTCTCTTCTTCGTTCTTCTCTGTCAACATCTCTCTCTCTCCTTCTCTACTAATCTCTCTCTCTCTCACGTATTCTCTCCTCATTTCTCTCTCTCTTCACTACAGTTCCTCTCTCTCTTCTGCACCCTCTCTCCCCTCTCATTCCCCTTCTCTTCTCTCTCTCTCACTACTTTTCACAATCCTGCCTCCTTCTATTCAATTCCAAGTCAGGTGCTTTATCTGTGGCGATGGGAAACATGTGTTTAACTTGCCCACAAGCAGGCAGTGGGTAGATATTATAACAAAGTGAAATTACAATCAAAATTACAGTAAAACATTACACATTAAACAGAAGTTTTCAAAACATCAAGACATTTACAATATTTTATATATATACAGTGTGTTTGAACAATGTACAAATGTTAAGCACCACGTTAAATAATAAGCATAAATATGGGTGTGTATTTTACAATGGTTGGTTTGTTCTTCAGCTAGGATGTGCGCACTTTCTTTGGCGACAGGTCACAAATCTTGCTGCCTGGTGATGGCACAACTGTGGGAAATTATATCTCCACGAGTCAGACGTCTCGGGGGTTTATCAAGCAATTGGAGTATTGTTTTCAAATTCTCATTTTGTGGATTCGAGATCTGTGTAATCTGTGGGAATATGTTTCTAATATGGTCAGCATGGGAGGGAGTTTAGTGTAGTTGCAGGCTCAGTTTCACCTCATTTCACGGATTGGGCAGTGAGCAATAGCTGTCTTTCTCGTTGAGAGCCTGTTGCCTACGGCGACCTTATCTCAATAGCAGGCTATGCTCAATAGTCTGCTACGATAGTCAAGCTTTCCTTAAGTTGGGGGTCGTCACAGTGGAGGAATTCTGCACTGTGTGTCTCTCTGTTTAGCCCAAATGCTTTAGTTTGCTCTGTTTTTTTGTTATTTTTCCAATGTGTCAGAAGTAATTATCTTTTTTTTTTTTCTTTTTCTTCATTGATTTGGATTGGGTCTAATTGTGCGGTTTGTCCTGGAAAGTGGTCCTCTTCCTCCTCTCCTTCACATTACACTTCCTCTCGCTCTGACTCATCCCTCTCTCTCCTCCCCTCTCTCTCTCTCTCTTTCTCTCTCTCTCTCTCTCTCTCTCTCCCGTCTATCTCTCACTCTTCTTGCTCTATACTCTCTCTCTCTTCTCTCTCTTCTCCTCTCATTCACTCTTCTCTCTTTCTCTCTCTCTCTCTCCTCTCTCACTAAATTCCCGCCTCTCTCACTACCTCTCTCTCTCACTCGGTCTCTATTGTGACCCTCTTCTCTCTCGTCTCTCTCTCTGCTTCTTCTCTCCTTCTCTCTTCTTCTCTCTCTCTCTCACTACATCTCTGTCTCATACATCTCTCTTCATACATCATTCGCTCTCTCTGTCTATACGGATCTCGCTCTCACTACATTCTTTTCTATCTCTCACTAATTGCTCTCTCGTCCTTCTCTCACTAATACCCTCTCTCAACTACTCCGCTCATCTATTCTCTTGGTACATCCCTCTCTCTCACTACATCATCTCTTCTCACTTAATCTCTCTCTCTCGTTCTCTCTCTTCTCTTATTAACACCGTCTCTCTTCGTGTCATCTCTGCTCTCTTCTCTCAATTTTCAATTTTCAATTCAATTCAATTCAAGGGGGCTTTTAGTCGGCATGGGGAACATGTGTTAACATTGCCAAAGCAAGTGAGGTACCAAGTAATATAACAAGTTAAATAACCATTAAAGCCGATGAACAGTAAACATTTACACTACAGAAGTTCATAAACGATAAAGACATTACGAATGTCTAATCCATATTATATATATGCAGGTCTTGTAACAATGTACAAAAATGAGTCCTTAAAAGCACACAAGTTAAAATAACTAAACATAATATGGGTTGTATACAGTGGGTTGTTTAGTTCTTCACTGCGATTAGCTTATTTCTTGTTGGCAACAGGTACACAAATTTTGCTGCTGTGATGGCACCTTGTGGATCACAGTAGTTGGGAGGCTTTATCAATTGGCTTTTGTTTTTTCCGATATTCTTTGAATGCGATCTGTTTTTTTGACTGACCGGGGAATATAGTCTCTCTATTAGGTATACCATTGGGCAGGAGGTTTTGAAGGTGCAGTCAGTTTCCTCCAACTCTTTTGCTGGGGCAGTGAATGCACATAGGCCTGCTTCTCTTTGGAGCCTAATGTCATGGCCTACGGTGCGGCCTTGGGTCAATAGCCAAGCGTTGTATGCTCACTCTCTCTGCTCTTCTCTCGCTCCCTCCTTTTTTTCTCGTGCCTCCCTCTTCACTCCATTCACACCCTCTCACTTAACTCTCTCTTCTCTCACACATCTCTCAATTACATCCTTCTCTCTCTATTCCTCTCTTCTCTCTCATCTTCTCTCTCTCTCTCTACATACATCCTGCTCTCACTACAATCCCTCTCTCTCTGACTACTCCCTTCTCCTCACTACATCTCTCTCTCACTACATCTCTCTCTCTCTCTCTCTCTCTCTCTTCATTTCTTCTTCTTTTTCCTCTCTCTCTCTCTCTCTCTCCTTCTCATACACTCTTCTCACTACAATCCTCCTTCTGCTCTCTCTCTCATAATCTCTCTCTCACTACATCTTCTTCACTAAATCTCTCTTCACCTACTCTCTCGCTCTCTTTCACTACACTCTTCTTCACTACATCCTCTCTCTCACTACGATCCTACTCTCTCTCTTCAGACATCCCTCTCGCTCTCTCTCACTACTTCCCTTCTCCAACGCTTCTCCGTTTCTTCTCTCTCTCTCTTCTCTCTCTCTCTCTCTCTGCTCTCCTCTCGCTCTCTCTCTCTCATCTCTTCTCTGGCTTCCATGCTCTCTCTCTTACATTCCTCTCTCTGCTCCTCCTACTGTCTCCTCTTACATCCTCTCCTTCCCTCTCTCACTACATCTCCCCTTCCCATCCCTTCTCCTCTCTGCTCTCTCTCTCTTCTCTCTCTCACTACTTCCTCTCTCTCTGAACTACTTCCCTGCTCTCTTCTTCTCCTCTCTCCTCTTCTCTCTCTCCTCTCTGCTTCTCTCTGCTCTCTCTCTCTCTCTCTCTGTCTCAGTCTTCTCTCTCTCTCTCTCTCTCTCTCTCTCTCTCTCTCATACATCTCTCTCTTCTGCTCTCTCTCTCTCTCTCTCTCTCTCTATCTTTACACTCCCTTTCCCTCTCTCATCTGCTTTTCATACCGCTTCCCTTACTCTCTCCTATCATACTAACCCCCTCTCTCTCTCCTTCTCGTCTCTCTCCTTCTCTCTCTCCTCGTACTCTCACTACACCCTCGTCCCTTCATCACATCTCTGCTCTCTCTGAGCATCCTCTCTCTCACTAACATCTCTCTCTAGCTACATTTGCTCTCTCTCTTCGCTCTCTCTCTCTCTCTCTCTCTCTCTCTTCTCTCTCACTTACATCTCTCTTCTCACTACAATCTCTCTCTTCACTGTACATCTTCTCGCTCTCTTCGCTCAGCTACATCTCTCTCTCACTAATCTCTCTCTCAACTAAGTCTCTCTCTTCTCTCTCACACATCCCTCTCCTACGCATCCTCTCTCCTCAGACTACATCCCTCTCTCTCACTAGCCATCTGCTCTTCTCACACATCATCTCTCTCTCTCTTCTCTCTCTGTCTTCTCATTACACCTGCTCGTCTCTCCTCTCTCCTCTCATCTCTCTCTGCTCTCTCTCTCTCTCTCTCTCTCTCTCTCTCACTACTTCCCCTCTCTCACTCTACTCTATCTCATCTCTCTCCTTCATAACCTCTCTCTCTCTCTCTTCTCTCTGTCTCCTCTCTCTCTCTCTCTCCTTCTCACTACATCCCTCTCTCACTACATCCCTCTCTCTCTCTGACTACATCCCTCTCTCTCACTACATCTCTCCTCTACTACATCTCTCTCTCTCTCTCTCTCTCTCTCTTTCAATCAATTCAATTCAATCGAATCAAGGGGCTTTATGGCATGGGAACATGTGTAACATTCCAACGAAGTGAGGTAGATATATCAAGTGAATAAAACATACAATTAACAGTAAACATTAACACTACAAAAGTTTCAAAACAATAAAGACATTACAAATGTTATATTATTACAGTGTGTAACAATGTACAAATGGATAAAGCACACAAAGTTAAAATAAATAAGCATAAATATGGGTTATTTACAATGTGTTGTTCTTCACTGGTTGCCTTTTCTTGTTGGCAAGTCAGGATACAAGTTCACAATCTTGCTGCTGTGATGGCACACTGTGGAATTTCTCCCAGTAGATATGGGAGTTTTATCAAAATTGGATTTTTTCAATTCTTTGTGGACTCGTGTATCTGAGGGAATATGTCTCTCTAATTGGTCATACATTGGCAGGAGGTTTAGGAGTGCAGCTCAGTTTCCACCTCATTTTGTGGCAGTGTGCACAAGCCTGTCTTCTCTTGAGAGCCATGTCTGCCTACGCGGCCTTTCTCAATAGCAAGGCTATGCTCATGAGTCTGTACATATCAAAGCTTTCCTTAAGTTTGGGTCATCACAGTGTCAAGGTATTCTGCCACTGTGTACTCTCTGTTAGGCCAATAGCATTCTAGTTTGCTCTGTTTTTTTGTTAATTTTCTTTCAATGTTGTCCAAGTAATTATCTTTTGTTGTTCTCTGAGATTGGTTGGGTTTTGTGCTGTTGTCCTGGGGCTTCTGTGGGGTGTGTTTGTGTTTTGTGAACAGACGCCTAGGACCAGCTTGCTTAGGGACTCTTCTCCAAGTTCATCTCTCTGTAGGTGATGGCTTTGTTTATGGAAGTTTGGGAATCGCTTCCTTTTAGGTGGTTGTAAATTTAACGGCTCTTTTCTGGATTTGATTAGCTGGGTATCGGCCTAATTCTGCTCTGCATGCATTATTTGGTGTTCTACGTTTGTACACGGGGAATATTTTTGCAGAATTCTGCATGAGAGTCTCAATTTGGTGTTTGTTCCATTTTGTGAAATCTTGGTTGTGAGGGACCCCAGACCTCACAACCATAAGGCATGGCTCTATGACTGATTCAGAGTTTTTTAGCCAGATCCTAATTGGTATGTTGAAATTTTATGTTCTTTTGATGGCATAGAAGGCCCTTTTGCCTTGTCTCTCAGATGCTTACAGCTTGTGGAATTACCTGTGGTGCTGACGTTTAGGGCGGAAGGTCATGTATAGATTTTGTATGGTGCGTCTAGGGGCAACGGTGTCTAGATGGATTTTGTGGTTTCCTGGTGACTGGCCTTTTTGGACACCAGTTATTTTGGTCTGTACTTGGATTTACTTCGGGCCCAGTCGTGACAAATCTGTGCAGAAGAATCTAGGTGCTGCTGTAGCGCCCTCCTTGGTGGTGAAGAAGCACAGTCATCAGCAGAACAGTAGAACATTGACTTCGGAATTAGTAGTGGTAGCGGCGGGTGCTGCAGACTGTTTCTAGTGCCGCCGCCAATTCGTTGATATATATGTTGAAAGGGGTGGGCTTTAAGCTGCGAGTCCCCTGTCTCACCCACGACCCTCTGTTGTGAGAAATGTGTGTGTTTTTTGCCAATTTTACCGCACACTTGTTGTTTGTGTACATGGATTTGATAGTCGTATGTTTTCCCCCACACCACTTCCATCAATTGAGTATGCAGACCCTCATGCCAAATTGAGTCGCAGGCTTTTTTGAATCAACAAGAAATGAGGAAACTTTGCCTTTGTTTGGTTTGTTTGGTTGTCAATTTAGGAGGTGTAGGTGGAATACATGGTCTGTTGTCGGTAATTTGGTAAAAGCCAATTTGACATTTTGCTCATACATTGTTTTCATTGGAGGAAAGTACGAGTCTGCTGTTATATGATAAATGCAGAGGATTTTCCCAAGGTTACTGTTGACGCATATTCCAGGTGGTAGTTATTGGGGCTAGATTTGTCTCCACTTTTGTGGATTGGGTGGGATCAGTCCTGGTTTCAAAATTTGGGGAAGATGCCAGAGCTAAGGATGATGTTAAAGAGTTTTGTATGCCAGAATGGAATTTGTTGTCTGTATATTTGATCTTCATTTAAGGATACCATCAACACCACAGGCTTTTTGGGTTGGAGGGTTTTTATTTTGTCCTGTAACTCATTCAAGTAATTGGAGAATCCAGTGGGTTTTGGTAGGTCTTTTAGTTGATTCTAGGATTTGTATTTGATCATGGTATGTTTGTTTTTATTCTTTGTTATAGAGCCAAAAAAGATTGGAGAAGTGGTTTACCCATACATCTCCATTTTGGATAGATTCTTCGTGTTGTTGTTTGTTTGTGTTTTGTTTTCCCAGAATTGGTTAGAGTCTATGGAGTCTTCAATTACATTGAGCTGATTTCTGACGTGCTGTTCCTCTTTTTCCGTAGTGTATTTCTGTATGTGTTTTAGTGATTCACCATGTGAAGGCGTAGACTTCAGGTTTTCCGGGTCTCTATGTTTTTGGTTGGGCAGGTTCCTCAATTTATTTCTATTATTTGATTTTCATTCTTTATCAAACCATTTGTCATTGTTGTTCATTTTCTTCGGTTTTCTATTTGAGATTTTTAGATTTGATAGGGAAGCTGAGAGTCAAATATTCTGTTAAGATTTTCTACTGCCAAGTTTTACACTTCACTATTGCAGTGGAGACAATTTACCCAGGAAGTTGTCTCTAAAAGGGATTGAATTGCTGTTGCCTAATTTGTTTTTTGGTAGGTTTTCCAAACTGCATTCCTTCCATCTATGAGTTTTTAATGATCACTACATTACTTCCTCTCTCTGACTACATCCCTCTCTCTCTCTCTCTCTCTCTCTCATTACATCTCTCTCTCTCTCTCTCTGACTAACTCCCTCTCTCCTCTCACTCATCTTTTCTTCTCTTCTTCTCTCTCTCTCTCTCTCTCTCTTTCTCTCTCTCTCTCTCTCTTCTCTCCCATCTCTACTTACACTCTCTGCTTTCTACTCTCTCACTACCATCTCATCCTCTCTCTCTCACTACATCTCTGCTTTTCTCTACTACAATCATCGTCTTCTCACTACATCTCTCTCTCACTACTCATCTCGCTCTCTCTCTCACTACATCTCTCTCTCACTACATCTCTCTCACTCATCTCTCTCTCTCATCTACTCATACATCTCTCTCTCTCTCCACTGACATCCCTTCTCCCCTCTCTCTCTCTCTCTCTCTCTCTCTCTCTCTCCTCTCTCTCTCTCTCTCTCTCTCTCTCTCTCTCTCTCTTCCTCTTCTCTCTCTCTCTCTCTGTCTCATCTCTCTCTACTACATTCTTCTCTGACTAAACCTCTCCTCTCTCTCTCTATATCTCTCTTCTCTACTACATTCTCTCTCTCTCTCTCTCTCTACTCCAGCTCCCTTCTTTTCTCTCTCTCTCCTCTCTCTCTCTCTCTCTTCCTCTCTCTCTCTCTCTCTCTCTCTCTCTCTCTCTCTCTCTCTCTCTCTCTTCTCTCCTCACTACCATCCCTCTCTCTCTCTCTTCACTACATCCCCTTCTCCCTCTCTCTCTCTCTCTCTTTCACTACATTCCTCTCTCTCTGATAATCCTCTCTCTCTCTCTCTCTCATTACATCCCAATCACCCTCTCTCTCTCTTCTGCTGTTGCTTTGCCAGCCCTCCTCTGGGTTGTATAAATGAGAGTTGAGTTAAGATTGTTTACATGTTTACCAAATGCCTCACGCATCATCTCTATGAATGCCATTTGGAGTAGGGGGGGGGGAGTGGAGTCTGTGTACAAAATCATCTCTGAGAAGAAAACTACTATATGACATTTCCTGATTTGCTAAGTGTCCCAAGGGGCTGCCGTGTCTCTCTCCACACTGGTTTTAAGGACTCAGCCAACAGCTGATTTGCCAAACACTGTGTTAATTATGATAGTGGGAGTATCAAGACTGAACTGAACAGAACAATGCTATTACATTAGCCACATTTAGAGTTGTTGTTCAATGATGAAGCCTAGACGTCTTGAATAGTGTAACTTCTTCAGGCCAGCAGTCTAACTCTATGGCTTTGGGTGATTTAACTGAATGGTCATGTAATAGTCATTGCAATGCAGATCTTTATTTCCACTTAGATATCCTTCTTAACTACATCATACTGGGTAGCTACTTAATCAGAGAGAGATAGGAGAGAGAGATCATGCAGACGTTCTTCACTTAGTCCTCAATGGGGTTCATTTCCAATTTCAACAAGAGAGAGGAGGAGAGGGAGAGAGATGGGGAGGAACAGTGTGCGAGTTGGGGAAATAGAGCTTGACTGAGTCTGTTTTTGCACCCCCCCCCCCACTTGTTGGAAATTAACCCCTTTGAGGACTAAGTGCAGCAACTATCCGTCTTCTTCAGACTAGATGACAGTCCTGTGTTAGTGTTAGCTGCACCACTGCTTTCTGTGTTTAGCCTTCAGAACAGCAGACCCCCTACAGGCAAACAGCAACCAGCTGCTCACAGCAACAGACTACATTACTTTATGTTGCATATATCAGACATTACTACAGCATACTTCAGCTTCGTATGATAACCAGTTTAAACCTTCTACACAGTGAAAAGTGATGTAAAATGCTGACATAAAATGCTGCCTTGATCACTCTAGCTTGGATTCGGACCACTTTTCCACATCATTCCACATGGTGTGTTCAGTGGAGCAGTTAAGAGTCAGAGACTGGACCTGAAGTGGTTCTCAGCGGGAGAGGCTGTGGTTTAGGACTGATGGAAGAACAGTGAGCTGAGGCAGTCCCTGGGCCATGGTGTAAGAGAGGGCCTGGTTTGTGTGCGTGGGTGTGTGCGCACATGGCGTGGCGTGTGTGTGTGTGTGTGTGTGTGTGTGTGTGTGTGTGTGTGTGTGTGTGTGTGTGTGTGTGTTGCTCTGTACAGTATCAACGGGAACAGGTAGTGCAGCTGTTCCTCTGGCAAAAAAGTCACCTTGAAATCCTGTAGAGAGGTAGAGCTGTAGACACGCTCCAGAGCTCACTGTTAAATCAATTAAATAACATTATTCTGGATATTAAAGGCATATTTTTGTGCTCTCTCTTTCTGTGTGTGTTTGGCCCTGGTGTTTGTATAGAGAGGTGCATGTGATAAGACCTGAGTAATTAAGCAGTACAGGGAACAGACACGTCTGTATGACTGTATCAAAGGTCTGCTCTCCCCCCTAACAACTCTCTTCATTACACTCCACACTCTGATACACCTGGAGCAAGGATTAAGTCTCTCTCAAGTCTCTCTCTCTCTCTCTCTCTCTCTCTTTGTTTTTCTGTCTCTCTCTCTACCTCTCTCCCTCATGCACACACCTTTTGCACTGTCTAATCTGGGTTTCCATAACAACTCCTCCACCAGTGTGCATGTCTGTATTGAACCACATTATATAAGAGGTGGCAGAGGGGATAAAAGTGTGTGGGTGTGTACGTGCATGTGTAAGAGGGTGTATACTTGTGTGTGTGTACATGCGTGCATGTGTGATGTGTACATGCGTTTCCGTGTTTGCGTGCGTTTGTGATTGTGAGGCAGTGGAGATGAGAAGGTCTCAATGTCTGTGTGTTGTACTGGGACTGGAGCCTGCCTGCTTCTCCCACTCTCATATCTTACTGACTGACTGGAGCCTGCCTGCTTCTCCCATATGCAGGCTCCAGTCAGTCAGTAAGATATGAGAGTGGGAGAAGCAGGCAGGCTCCAGTCAGTCAGTAAGATATGAGATTGGGAGAAGCATGCAGGGTCCGTCAGTCAGTAAGATATGGAAGTGGGAGAAGCAGGCAGGTCCAGTCAGTCGTAAGATATGAGAGTGGGAGAAGCAGGCAGGCTCCAGTCGTCAGTAAGATATGAGAGTGGGAGAAGCAGGCAGGCAGGCTCCAGTCAGTCAGTAAGATATGAGAGTGGGGGAAGCATGCAGGCCCCAGTCAGTCAGTAAGATATGAGAGTGGGAGAAACAGGCAGGCTCCAGTCAGTCAGTAAGATATGAGAGTGGGAGAAGCAGGCAGGCAGGCTCCAGTCAGTCAGTAAGATATGAGAGTGGGAGAAGCATGCAGGCTCCAGTCAGTCAGTAAGATATGAGAGTGGGAGAGCAGGCAGGCTTCAGTCAGTCAGTAAGATATGAGAGTGGGAGAAGCATGCAGGCTCCAGTCAGTCAGTAAGATATGAGAGTGGGAGAAGCAGGCAGGCTCCAGTCAGTCAGTAAGATATGAGAGTGGGGAAGCATGCGGCTCAGTCAGTCAGTAATATATGAGAGTGGGAGAAGCATGCAGGCTCCAGTCAGTCAGTAAGATATGAGAGTGGGAGAAGCAGGCAGGCTCCAGTCAGTCAGTAAGATATGAGAGTGGGAGAAGCAGGCAGGCTCCAGTCAGTCAGTAAGATATGAGAGTGGGAGAAGCAATGCAGGCTCCAGTCAGTCAGTAAGATATGAGAGTGGGAGAAGCAGGCAGGCTCCAGTCAGTCAGTAAGATATGAGAGTGGGAGAAGCATGCAGGCTCAGTCAGTCAGTAAGATATGAGAGTGGGAGAAGCATGCAGGCTTAGTCAGTCAGTAAGATATGAGAGTGGGAGAAGCAGGCAGGCTCCAGTCAGTCAGTAAGATATGAGAGTGGGAGAAGCAGGCAGGCTCC
>NC_036866.1:29106487-29108635 GCF_002910315.2 Salvelinus sp. IW2-2015
TAGAATGCGCGCTAGGGCAGGCTCCAGTCAGTCAGTAAGATATGAAGATGGGAGAAGCATGCAGGCTCCAGTCAGTCAGTAAGATATGAGAGTGGAGAAGCATGCAGGCTCCAGTCATCAGTAAATATGAGATGGAGAAGCAGGCAGGCTCCGATCAGTCAGTAAGTATGAGAGTGGAGAAGCAGCAGGCTCCAGTCAGTCAGTAAGATATGAGAGTGGGGAAGCAGGCAGGCTCCAGTCAGTCAGTAAGATATGAGAGTGGGAGAAGCAGGCAGGCTCCAGTCAGTCAGTAAGATATGAGAGTGGGAGAACAGGCAGGCTCCAGTCAGTCAGTAAGATATGAGAGTGGGAGAAGCAGGCAGGCTCCAGTCAGTCAGTAAGATATGAGAGTGGAGAAGCAGGCAGGCTCCAGTCAGTCAGTAAGATATGAGAGTGGAGAAGCAGCAGGCTCCAGTCAGTCAGTAAGATATGAGATGGGAGAAGCAGGCAGGCTCCAGTCAGTCAGTAAGATATGCAGATGGAACTTCTCCCACTCTCATATCTTACTGACTGACTGGAGCCTTTGAAGATGATCAGAACTCTTGGCATGATGGCTTTTTTATTGGCCTATCATACTGTAAGACCCTCAAACTTAACTCTGGACCTCAAATAGTTTTTTTTCATTGTTCCCCTCTAATATCCAGATCCCCCTTGTTGATCTCATCTTCTTCCTTGTTTTCCTCTCTCCATGGTTTTTATCTTCTTCCCTCTCCATCGTGTTTATGAACAGAAGCAGAGAGAAACGGCCATGCTATTTATTTTTCACGCACGCACGTGCGAGGAGCGAGGTACCTCAGCTGCAGCTCGGCCAATCAATAGCCTCTGGAGAGAGTTGGAGGTGAAGTGTTCATTTCTCTAAAGCTGCTATAATGGCCTAATACCTCTGCCTTACGGCCCACTGTGAAATGTGCGTATCTGTCTGTCTGTCTGCCTGTCTGTATCTCTATGAGTGTGAGGATGTAATACTTTCGCCTCAGCCCTGAGAGAAATGTGTGTGAGTTTATACTTGCTTGTGTGTTTGCGTGTGCGCGTGTGTTAGTCTTTGTCTTTTGTGTTTGAGTAGTAGTGGCGTCTGGGGAAATGTCATAAATGAATTGAAAGCAGGGAGGAAAAGGAAAATTAACAACATGTTTCTGATGGACTACTTACTGTGACAACTTAACTGGGGATTTAGGTTTATGCCTATTTCCACTTGTAGATGTGTGTATGGAGCTGTTCTCTCTCCCCCACTTCGACACCAGATAATGTCCCTAGTGTTGTTTTATATTGATTTATATTGATTATCTCTCTCTCTCTCGCCCTCTCGCTCTCGCTCTCTCTCTCAAATACTGGAAGAGATCAGCTTTTAAATGCTTATCCTGTTCCAACCTACTTGTCGAGTCATTTAATAATTGACAAAAAAATCTCATATAACCCATTTTTTGATTTAACCTTAACAGAAAATTGTTCTAGAGGTCTTCTGTATAGATTTTGAGAGTGAGTGGCTTTCAAGGCAAAGTGAGTGGTCTGAGCTCGCAGTCCAGTTCAATCCACTTCTGAACCATCCTCTCATAGCTGTGAGATTAGGGCCTTCTTTCCTACAGGTGCGCTTGGATTGACAAATCTGTCCTCCCTCTCAGTCTGTCTTGTTGTAATACTGCTATATCCTTCACTGTCTCTCCCCTTCTTTCTGTCTCTCTACTCTCTTTCTCCGTTCTCTCCTTACGTCTTCTCCTTCCGTCCTCTCATTACGTCACATCGGTCTGTCTGAGTGTGTATTTGAAAATAAAGTTATTTTTAACTGGTCCTATTATACCCAACATCATAAACTACACTCTGCTCTAGGCCCAGTGCCAACCCTGTCACTGCAACATAAAAGGCAATACATCAAAGTGTGTGTATCTATTTGCGTGTGTGTGTGTCTGCATGTGAGTGTGTGTATGTGTATTGTGATGTCATGTTGTGGATGATGCGAATAGCGGGCAATGTACAGTGGGGCAAAAAAGTATTTAGTCAGCCACCAATTGTGCAAATTCTCCCACTTAAAAAGATGAGAGAGGCCTGTAATTTTCATCATAGGTACACTTCAACTATGACAGACAAAATGAGAAAAAAAATCCAGAAAATCAC
>NC_036866.1:29108660-29128396 GCF_002910315.2 Salvelinus sp. IW2-2015
CGACTACTGGGCCGCTGCTTCTCCCACGTCATATCTTACTGACTGGACTGGACGGAGCTGCTGCTTTCTTCCCACTTATATTTACTGACTGACTGAAGCTGCCTGCTTCTCATCCATATTATACTGCTCATCTCCATCTCATACTTGACTGACTGGAGCCTCTAGATTCCACATCTCATATCTTCGCAGACTGGACCCTGCGTCTTCTCCGACTCTCATATCCTTACTGAGTACGAGCTCCCTGCTCTCCACAACTTCATATCTTTAGAATGACTTGGGAGCCTGCATGCTCCCCAGCTCTCATATCTGACGGACGACGGGACTGCCGCCCTCCCACCAAGTTCTGACTAACTAGGCCGCCACGCGCCGTCCCACTGCTCATGCTGACGCCGTGCGAGCCCGCTGGGCCCACGCAAGCGAAGTATTCTATTGCGGTGTGTGAATGTTGTCTGCATGTAGAGTCGTGTGTATGTGGTATGAAGTGCTGCGAGTCATGCCTCTGGTGCTGCCGATTGATGCGCCCAAATAGCGCCGCGAGCAATTGTAACAGTGTGCGGTCAAAAAAAAGTACTGTTTTAGTCAGGCCACCAAATTCCGTCTAAAATTCTCCCACTTCAATAAGAGGGGTGAGAGAGGCCTGTAAAATCTTTCATCTAAGTACACTTCAACTAATGGACACGCACAAAATGCCAGAAATGCCCACACCCACCGAATCCGTCAGACAATCATCAATTGTAGCGATTTGTAATGAAAATTTATTTGAAAATCGTATATGTGGGAGACGAAATAAGTATGAGTCACGCTACAAGCACATAGGCAAGCACTATGGTGCGTGCTCGTTCACCCAGACCTGTTACACTTCTATTCATTTAAGTAAGTGCTCCTTGTAACTTGTCCTCCATCTCGTTACCCCTGTATTTATGGCGCAAAGGCACCGCGCCACCCCTCGTTTGCCAAAACGTGTTATCAGTATAAAAGATAGACACCTTGGTCCACAACCCTCAAAACAAGTCCCCTGACTCCAACCACCTGCGCCCACTATGCAAGACAAAGAGGCCTGTCAACAAAGGACACCTAGGAACACAAAATTGTAAGCCTGCACCAGGCTGGGACAGTACGAAATCTGCAATATGGTAGAGGACAGCTCAGCCTCGTTTGAAGAAAGTATTCAACTGCGATAAAGACCCGACTCGTAAATCCTCCGTTCGATCTGGCTAGCTCCACGCCCAAGATCTCCACCACCCGTGGGCGGTCAAAAATGATCACAGAAACGTGAAGCAATAGAGAACAATTCCAGAACACACAGCGGGGCACTATGATGACCTGCAAGAGACTGGACCCAAAGCTGGAACCAAACGTAACAAAGCCTACCATTCAGAACACACTACGCCGCCAGGGACTCCAAATCCTGCCAGTGCCAGACGTGTCCCCCTGCTTAAAGCCCAGTACATGTCCAGGCCGTCTAGAAGTTGCTCTAGAGAGCATTTGATGATCCAAAGAAGATGGGAGAATTCATATGTCAATGAAACACAAGAAATACGTAAACTTTTTAGGTAAAAACTGCAACTCGTCGCTGTTTGAGACAAAGAATGCTGAGTCATGCATCCAAAGAACACCCCATTACCTAACTGGAAGCCATTGGGGGAAACACTCATGCTTTGGGGCTGTTTTTTCTGCACAAAGGGACCAGCCACGACTTGATCCTGTAAAGGAAAAAGAAACATGGACCGCCAATTGGGCAGTATCGTGAGATTTTTGAGTGAAAATTCTCCTTCAGATCAGCAAGAGCATTGGAGATGAAACGATGGTCGGGTCTTTCAGCCATGACCCAATGATCCCAAACACCACTGCCCGGGCAAACGAAGCGAGTGGACTTTCGTACGAAGCATTTCAAGGTCCTGGAGTGGGCCTAGCCAGTCTCCAGATCTCAACACCCATAGAAAATCTTTGGAAGGAGTTGAAAGTCCGTGTTGCCCAGCAACAGCCCAAAACATCACTGCTCTAGAGGAGATCTGCATGGAGGAATGGCCAAAAATACCAGCAACAGTGTGTGAAACCTTGTGAAGACTTACAAAAAAACGTTTGACCTCTGTCATTGCCAAACAAAGGTATATAAACAAAGTATTGAGATAAACTTTTGTTATTGGAGTCCATGACCAAATACTTATTTTCCACCATCATTTGCAAATAAATTCATTAAAAATCCTACAATGTGATTTTCTGGAAAATGTTTTCTCATTTTGTCTGTCATAGTTGAAGTGTACCTATGATGAAAATTACTGGCCTCTCTCATCTTTTTAAGTGGGAGAACTTGCACAATTGGTGGCTGACTAAATACTTTTTTGCGCCACTGTACATAGTGATGACTGGAACAATATAGCCACACAGTCTATGTAGCATAACTTCTCAAATTCCTTTGACATCCATTCATAAAATCTGTCAGGCATTTTTCAATGGAACATACTTATGAACCTTTAACTGTTGTTGTGGCAAGTTACTTATGAAAAGCATGATGACCTCCAATGGTGATGCATGTGCGGTGCTGTAGTGTGTTTATGTGAGTGTGTGTTTGTGTGTCTTGCTGCCCCACAAAGGCATGACTGATCTGCTGCTCTTCTCTCCCAGAGCTTTAATTTGATGCACTTGGCAGACAGTTACGACCCAGCCTGGAGATGGGGGGAGTTGAGAGAGGGGGGGGGGGGGTCCCTTGGCCCATTACACAGATCATGGGACGGACATCATCTATGACATCATGGGATACTGATACTATAGATGTGATCCATCTGAGCCAAAGTCTGGAGGTACTGATACTGATAGACGCCAGCTATAAGGCAAGAGTCAGAGATGCATAATGACACATTTCCTGACCTCAATCCTGTGGAAAATTTGTAGGCAGAACTGAAAAAGCGTGCGCGAGCAAGGAGACCTACAAAATTCAGCCAATTTATTGTGGGAAGCTTGTGGAAAGTTACCGGAAACGTTTGACCCAAGTTAAACAATTTAAAGGCAATGCTACCAAATACTAAGTGAGTGTATGTACACTTCTGACTCACTGGGAATGTGATGAAAGAAATAAAAGCTGAAATAAATCATTCTCTCTACTATTATTCTGACATTTCACATTCTTAAAATAAAGTGGTGAACCTAACTGACCTAAGACAGGGAATGTTTATTTGGATTAAATGTCAGGAATTGTGAAAAACTGAGTTTAAATGTGTTTGGTTAAGGTGTATGTAAACTTCCGACTTCAACTGTATGTATATATATATATATATATATATATATGTTTTTGCTATCTCTCTGATAGGTTTGTTTTGATTTTTCAGCCTAATGATGGCTTGCTTCACTGGCAGTGACAGCTCTTTGGACTTCATATTGAGGATTAACAGCAACAGATTCCAAATGCCAATGCCACACTTAAAATCACACCATTGTTTTTAAGCCCTGGATTTCTAACCCCTTGATATTATTGTTGAATCTGATTTTAATAGCTAACYTTTCGATGACCATAATAAATAGATATGACGATAGTGGACAACCTTGTTTTACTCCTCTTGACAGTTCTAAAACATTCTGAGAAGTAGCCATTATTTACTATTTTACACCTAGGGTTACTATACATGACTTTAACCCATTATATAAGAGATTCTTCAAAATTGAAATGTTCCAGGCATTTATATATAAACTCCAGTCGTACTTTATCAAAAGCCTTTGCAAAGTCAGCTATGAATAGCAGGCCTGGTTTCCCCGATTTGTATTAGTGTTCTCTAGTTTCGAGTACTGATCTTATATTATCTCCAATGTGTCATCCATGTAGAAAACCTGTAGTGAAATCAGACCTTCTAGTTGAGTGTCTGATAATTTACCATTTACATAGGAGTGGTTAAAACATTCTAATAACGTTACTCTGAGTCTATCAAAAAAAGTATGGTATACCTCAACTGGTATGCCATCCAGCAATGGAGTTTTCTCAGACTTAAAGGCTTTCATTGCATCAAGAAATTCCTCCTCTGTAATTTCACCTTCACATGAGTCTTTCTGTACAGCTGTTCATTTTATTGATACGATTAGCTTCTGTTGGAGGAGACTGAAATGAAAACATAATGATAATCATTCACCAAATGTTATTTTGAAAGAGGAAGCAAAGTACTTTAAACATAATATGGGTGACTCCGTCAAGATAATTTGGTGCATTTTTCCCTATATTCCATTTCGTTTGGTGTATTTTTATAAAATATTACACTTGATATTTCTTGAATAAGTTCCTCCATTTCTTTTAGTTTTTCCTAACTTATTCTGAGATTCTATGGTAGAGTTTTTATTGTTATCTATCTGTTCTGTTAAACCTTCTATTTCCTTTGATAATATGAACCATTTTGACCTAAATTGCTTTTGTTTTAGAGCTGAGTACTGAATTGCATGACCTATAATGCCCATTTAAACGTGTCCCATACAATAACGTGATCTGCTGTACTTAGGTTATGTCGTAAAAATTCCTAGTTAAAAACACGTTCAAATCAAATTTAATTTGTCACGGGTCGAATATAACAGGTGTAGACCTTACAGTGAAATGCTTACTTACAAGCCCTTAACCAACAATGCAGTTTTAAGAAAATATAAACAAATATAAAAGTAAGAGGCAATAACAGAGAGTAGCAGCAGCGTTCCGGGGGGGGGGGGGGCAATGCAAATTAGTTCTCGGTAGCCATTTGAATAGCTGTTCAGGAGTCTTATGGCTTGGGGGTAGAAGCTATTTACGAGCCTCTTGGACCTACACTTGGTGCTCCGGTACCGCTTGCCGTGCGGTAGCAGAGATAACAGTCTATGACTAGGATGGCTGGATTCTTTGACAATTTTGTTGTGGACCAGCATGGCAGATGTGTCGTTACCTACCCTTACCACTTGGGGGCTGCCCGTCAGGAAGTCCAGGAACCAGTTGCAGAGGGATGTGTTTAGTCTCAGGGAACTTARCTTAGTGATGAGCTTTGAGGGCACTATGGTGTTGAACACTGAGCTGTAGTCAATGAATAGCATTCTCAGATAGGTGTTCCTTTTGTCCAGGTGTGAAAGGGCAGTGTGGAGTGCAATAGAGAGTTCATCATCTGAGGATCTGTTGGTGCGGTATGCAAATTAAAGTGGATCTAGGGTTCCTGGGAGAATGGTGTTGATGTGAACCATGACCAGCCTTTCAAAGCATTTCATGGCTACAGACGTGAGTGCTACAGGTCGGTAGTCATTTAGGCAGGTTACCTTAGTGTTCCTGGGCACAGGGACTATGGTGGTTTGCTTAAAACATATTGGTATTACAGACTCGGACAGGGAGAGGTTGACAATGTCAGTGAAGACACTTGCCAGTTGGTAAGCGCATGCTCGGAGTAAACGTCTTGGTAATCCCTCTGGCCCTGCGGCCTTGTGAATGTTGACCTGTTTAAAGGTCTTACTCACATCGGCTTCGGAGCACGTGATTACACAGTTGTTGCTCTCATGCATGTTTCAGTGTTACTTGCCTCGAAGCGAGCATAGAAGTTATTTAGCTCATCTGGTAGACACGTGTCACTGGGAAGCTCTTGGCTGTTCTTCCCTTGGTAATCTGTAATAGTTTGCAGGCCCTGCCACATCCGACGAGCGTCGGAGCCGGTGTAGTACGATTCGATCTTAGTCCTGTATTGAAGCTTTGTCTGTTTGATGGTTCGTCGGAGGTCATAACGGGATTTCTTATAAGCTTCCGGGATAGAGTCCCGCTCCTTGAAAGTGGCAGCCCTATCCTTTAGCTCAGTACAAAATTAGCCTGTAATACATGGTTTCAAGTTATCATCCAATAGGCTTTGATAAAATGTACAATATCCACACCCATGTGGAAATTCAGTAAGGGTAATGTATATGCCAATTATCTGATGGTCCGACCGCATTCTGTCCTCTATCAACATTTTTGAAACTTTTGGTGCCAACGAGAATGACATAAGAATTTAGTCAAGATGACTAGCTTAATTGAGCCTCCTCCAGATATATCTCGCTAGGTCAGGATATTTAAGTCTCCATTTATCCACTAGTTCAAATATATCCATGACATTCATGATTTCCTTAAGAGCATGAGGATGATAGTTTGTTGTTGATTTCCTCTACGGTCCATTGAGGTATTTGAAACAGTATTATAATCTCCCACCTTAATGATATATTCTTGTATTGCTTGTAGGGTTAGGGTAAAGGTTCCGTAAAGGTTAATGGGCCATATCTGTTTATGGTCCAATAACATTCAATATCATCTATCTACCTTGCGGATCTGTTTGGACAATTTGCATATTCAGATCAAATTGACTGAAATATCATCACCCGTTTTGAGTTTCTTTGACCATTGGAGAAGTATATTTCACCCCCCCCCCCCCAGTCATTTTTACACACGACTTCACATAACATTGTTGAATGAGTTTCCTGTAAACAATAGATATTATATTCCTTCTCTCTAAGCCAGGCAAATATTATTTGTCTTTTCTTATTATCTACAATTATAACTGGCTTTACTTATTTCACCAATTCCCATAATGGGAAACAAGTTTCAAATCTATTTATCATAATATATGTATTTAAATGTACCATTAAAAAGTACCATCATGATTGAGTGTCCATATACCCGTAGCTGTACCATGATATTTGCATTGCTACTAAGTAACTCTCCAATTGTTCTCCACTATTCCACCTCCTAAAACCCCTCACCCATCCCAAGTTGAGTTGTCATCCCAGTGACCGGCAGGCCACCCCCGTCCCCCCGGATCCGTAAGCCCCCCGAGAGGCCAGGACCCATACTTGGAAAAGAGCTCACAGTGCCACCCACAGAACAGAAGCAGATCAACCGCTAAAAGCATTTCCAATTCTCTCACCTCAATTTGCTTTATATATAGCTATTAAAAAACTATATATATTCAACAATCTTGCATATCTTAATTTCCATCATTAATATGCGTAGTAATCTCAACAGTTCATGTAAAAGAGTATTACCTATAACCAGGATTGCCATTGCATTACATTTTTGTCCAGCAATTACTATTTTAGCAAACAATTATCACACACACACACACACTCAACCCCTTTCTCCCACATCAACCATAAGCTCAGATGCTCAAAGTTTGTTACATCCCAGAGCCCAACTCAAAAAATAACTTGATTTATGAATGCATATACAGTACAGGTTGAGAAAGCATGCAAGATTGAGAAAAAAATTGCAAAAATGGGGAGATTTTTAACCAACTTCAAGTTCTTGGTGATTTTTGTGCCACCAGGGTTACAATAATATGCCCCCTCTCTGATTGTCCTGGGTGGGAATCCCCACCTGCGAGGTACAAGGTCGTCAAGGTTCTCATTAGCAGATTTGAGAATTTCCTTGTATATTATGCTCTCCCATCAGGGGGCTTTGGCTTTGTAGGACCAACCCTGCCAGGCAGGCTCAGAATCTTGAGGGGGCGGTGCTGCTCTAGTAGGTCTCTGTACACATTCCTCTTTCTGTTTTGGCTGCATATAGGCAACATATAGGCCCATAAAACAGATAAGGACTTCTCTTTAGTGTATGGGTCGCTCAGGTGGGTGTCTAGGGTATAGGTGGCCACACCAGATGTTACTTTGATTTTGACCCCCCTTTGTTCAGTGACACATTATTCCATTTCTGTTAGTCACATGTCTGTGGAACTTGTTCAGTTCATGTCTCAGTTGTTGAATCTTGTTATGTTCATACAAATATTTACACATGTTAAGTTTGCTGAAAATATATGCAGTTGATAGTGAGAGGACGTCTCTTTTTTTGCTGAGTTTAGATTTTAAAATAAATGATATTATATTATCTATTTTATTTATTTAACGGTCCCCAACACCAGCTGTATTATGTACTGTAGTGCATCTCCTCCTCATGGACTGCACCAGATTTGCCAGTTCTTGCTGTGAGATGTTACCCCACTCTTCCACCAAGGCACCTGCAAGTTCCCGGACATTTCTGGGGGTAATGGCTGTAGCCCTCACCCGCCGATCCAAAAGGTCCCAGACATGCTCAATGGGATTGAGATCMCGGCTCTTTGCTGGCCATGGCAGAACACTGACATTCCTGTCTTGCAGGAAATCACGCACAGAATAAGCAGTATGGCTGGTGGCATTGTCATGCTGGAGGGTCATGTCAGGATGAGCCTGCAGGAAGGGTACCACGTGAGGGAGGAGGATGTCTTCCCTGTAACGCACAGCTTTGAGATTGCCTGCAATGACAACAAGCTCAGTCCGATGATGCTGTGACACACCACCCCAGACCATGACGGACCCTCCACCTCCAAATCGATCCCGCTCCAGAGTACAGGCCTCGGTGTAACGCTCATTCCTTCGATGATAAACGTGAATCCAACCATCACCCCTTGTGAGACAAAACCTTGACTCGTCAGTGAAGAGCACTTTTTGCCAGTCCTGTCTGGTCCAGCGACGGTGGGTTTGTGCCCATAGGCGACGTTGTTGCCGGTGATGTCTGGTGAGGACCTGCCTTACAACAGGCCTACAAGCCCTCATTCCAGCCTCTCTCAGCCTATTGCGGACAGGCTGAGCACTGATGGAGGGATTGTGCGTTCCTGGTGTAACTCGGGCAGTTGTTGTTGTCATCCTGTACCTGTCCCGCAGGTGTGATGTTCAGATGTACCAATCCTGTGCAGGGGTTGTTACACTGTAGCACTGTCTTAGGCGTCTCACAGTACGGACATTGCAATTTACTGCCCTGGCCACATCTGCAGTCCTCATGTCATGTTTTGTCTTTGATCATCATGTCTTGTCCCTGTGCTTCCCTCTGCTGGTCTTATTAGGTTCTTTCCCTCTTTCTATCCCTCTCTCTCCTCCTCCCTCTCTCCCTCTCCCGCTCTCTCTCTCTATCGTTCCGTTCCTGCTCCCAGCTGTTTCTCATTCTCCTAACGACCTCATTTACTCTTTCACACCTGTCCCCTTCTGAAGAAGGCAAAAACACGACAGGGCGGAACAAAGGACACAGGACAGCAAAACATCAAAACAAGAATCCGACAAGGACAGAAGCGGAAACACAGGAGGGAAGAAATAGGGACTCTAATCAGAGGGCAAAATAGGGGACAGGTGTGAAAGAGTAAATTGAGGTCGTTAGGAGAATAGAAACAGCTGGGGAGCAAGGAACGGAAACGATAGAGAGAGAGAGCGGGAGAGGGAGAGAGGGAGGAGGAGGAGAGGGATAGAAAGAGGGGAAGCCTAATAAGACCAGCAGAGGGAAGACAGGGAAAGACAATGATGATCAAAGACAAAACATGACACTACCCCCCACTCACCGAGGCCTCCCTGGCGGCACCGAGGAGGAAGCCCTGGCGGCAACGAAGGAAATCATCAATCTAACGAAACGGTCCAGCACGTCCCGAGATGGAACCACTCCTCTCCTCAGGACCGTAACCCTCCCAATCGCACTAAGTACTGGTGACCACGTCCCCGAGAACGCATGTCCAAATGATCTTCCGTACCTTGTAAATAGGACGCCCATCGACCAAGGACGGGGGGGGGGGGGGGGGAAGACGAACGGGGGCGCGAAGAAAAGGCTTGACAGCAAGAGACAATGGAAGACAGGGTGGACGCGACGAAGAATGTCGCGGAAGAAGCAGTTCGCACAGGCACAGGATTTGACGACCTGAGAGACACGGAACGGACCAATGAACCGCGGAGATCAAACTTGCGAGAAGCTGGTCGTAAAAGGGGAAGGTTTACGAGTGGAAAGCCACACTCTCTGAAACGCGACAAATACCTAGGACTCTTAATCCTACGTTTATTGGCGCTCCTCACAGTCTGCGCCCTGTAAACGGCAAAGTGGCAGACCTGACCCTCCCTCAGGGTGCGCTCACGAACGTGGACAAAAGCTGAGCGGAGGAACGCTGGTCTCGGCGAGCCTGGGACGAGAACAGAGGAGGCCTGGTACCCAAGACTACTCTGAAACGGAGATAGCCCCGGTAGCAAGACGAAGGAAGCGAGTTGTGAAGCGTACTCACCCAGGGGAGCTGTTCTGACCAAGACGCAGGGTTTTCGAAAAACGAAAGGCTGCGTAATATGCGACCAATCGACTGGATTGGCCCTTTCTGCTTGAGCGTTAGAACTGGGGATGAACCCGGAAGAGAGACTGACGGAAGCACAATCAACGAACAGACTCCCTCCAAAACTGTGACGTGAAATTGCGGGCCTCTGTCTGAAACGGCGTCTAAAGGAAGGCCATGAATTCTGAACACATTTCTCAATGCATGATTTGTGCCGTCTCCTTAGCGGAAGGAAGTTAGCGAGGGGGAATAGAAATGTGGCCGCCTTAGAGAACTATCATAACCGTAAGAATCACAGTCTTCCCGCAGACGAAGGCAGACCGGTAATAAAGTCTAAGGCGATGTGAGACCATGGTCGAGAAGGAATGGGAAGCGGTCTGAGACGACCGACAGGAGGAGAGTTACCTGACTTAGTCTGCGCGCGAGTCGAAAAAGCAGCCACGAAACGGCGGCGTGTCCCCGCTCCTGAGTAGGCCACCAAAACCGCTGGCGAATAGAAGCAAGCGTACCCCGAACGCCGGGTGGCAGCTAACTTGGCAGAATGAGCCACTGAGAACAGCAGACGAGTAGAGACAGGAACGAACAGAAGGTTACTAGGACAAGCGCGCGGCGACGCAGTGTGAGTGAGTGCTTGCTTTACCTGTCTCTCAATTCCCAGACAGTCACCCGACAACACGCCCTTCAGGGAGAATCCCCTCGGGGTCGGTAGAAACCACAGAAGAACTAAAGAGACGGGATAAGGCATCAGGCTTGGTGTTCTTATTTCCCGGGCGATAGGAAATCACGAACTCGAAACGAGCGAAAAACAACGCCCAACGAGCTTGACGTGCATTAAGTCGTTTGGCAGAACGGATGTACTCAAGGTTCTTATGGTCAGTCCAAACGACAAAAGGAACGGTCGCCCCCTCCAACCACTGTCGCCATTCGCCTATGGCTAAGCGGATGGCGAGCAGTTCGCGGTTACCACATCATAGTTGGTTCCGATGGCGACAGGCGATGAGAAAAGTAAGCGCAAGGATGGACCTTATCGTCAGACTGGAAGCGCTGGGACAGAATGGCTCCCACGCCACCTCTGAAGCGTCAACTCCGACAATGAATTGTTTAGTGACGTCAGGATAACAAGGATAGGGGCGGATGTAAAACGCTTCTTGAGGAGATCAAAAGCTCCCTGGGCGGAACCGGACCACTTAAAGCAAGTCTTGACAGAAGTCAGAGCTGTGAGAGGGGCAGCCACTTGACCGAAATTACGAATGAAACGCCGATAGAAATTAGCGAAACCGAGAAGCGCTGCAACTCGACACGTGACTTAGGAACGGGCCAATCGCTGACAGCCTGGACCTTAGCGGGATCCATCTGAATGCCTTCAGCGGAAATAACAGAACCGAGAAATGTGACAGAGGAGACATGAAAGGCGCACTTCTCAGCCTTCACGTAGAGACAATTCTCTAAAAGGCGCTGGAGTACACGTCGAACGTGCTGAACATGAATCTCGAGTGACGGTGAAAAAATCAGAATATCGTCAAGGTAAACGAAAACAAAGATGTTCAGCATGTCTCTCAGTACATCATTAACTAATGCCTGAAAGACAGCTGGAGCATTAGCGAGACCGAACGGCAGAACCCGGTATTCAAAATGCCCTAACGGAGTGTTAAAACGCCGTCTTCCACTCGTCCCCTCTCTGATGCGTACGAGATGGTAAGCGTTACGAAGGTCCAACTTAGTAAAGCACCTGGCTCCCTGCAGAATCTCGAAGGCTGACGACATAAGGGGAAGCGGATAACGATTCTTAACCGTTATGTCATTCAGCCCTCGATAATCCCGCAGGGGCGCAGAGTACCGTCCTTCTTCTTAACAAAGAAAAACCCCGCTCCGGCGGGAGAGGAAGAAGGCACCACGGTACCGGCGTCGAGGAAAACAGACAGATAATCCTCGAGAGCCTTACGTTCGGGAGCCGACAGAGAGTATAGTCTACCCCGAGGGGGAGTCGTCCCCGGAAGGAGATCAATACAACAATCATACGACGCGGTAGAGGAGGAAGAGAGTTGGCTCTGGACCGACTGAAGACCGTGCGTAGATCATATGATTCCTCCGGCACTCCTGTCAAATCACCAGGTTCTCCCTGAGTAGAAGGGACAGAAGAAACAGGAGGGATAGCAGACATTAAACACTTCACATGACAAGAAACGTTCCAGGATAGGATAGAATTACTAGACCAATTAATAGAAGGATTATGACATACTAGCCAGGGATGACCCAAAACAACAGGTGTAAAAGGTGAACGAAAAATCAAAAAGGAAATGGTCTCACTGTGGTTACCAGATACTGTGAGGGTTAAAGGTAGTGTCTCACATCTGATACTGGGGAGAAGACTACCATCTAAGGCGAACATGGGCGTGGGCTTCCCTAACTGTCTGAGAGGAATGTCATGTTTCCGAGCCCATGCTTCGTCCATAAAACAACCCTCAGCCCCAGAGTCTATCAAAGCACTGCAGGAAGCAGCCGAACCGGTCCAGCGTAGATGGACCGACAAGGTAGTACAGGATCTTGATGGAGAGACTTGAGTAGTAGCGCTCACCAGTAGCCCTCCGCTTACTGATGAGCTCTGGCTTTTACTGGACATGACATGACAAAATGTCCAGCAGAACCGCAATAGAGGCAAAGGCGGTTGTGATCTCCGTTCCCTCTCCTTAGTCGAGATGCGAATACCTCCCAGCTGCATGGGCTCAGTCTCTGACCGGTGGGAGGAGATGGTTGAGATGCGGAGAGGGGAAGCACCGTTAACGCGAGCTCTCTTCCACGAGCTCGATGACGAAGATCTATCCGTCGTTCTATGCGGATGGCGAGTGCAATCAAAGAGTCCACGCTGGAAGGAACCTCCCGGGAGAGAATCTCATCCTTAACCTCAGCGTGAAGTCCCTCCAGAAAACGAGCGAGCAACGCCGGCTCGTTCCAGTCACTGGAGGCAGCAAGAGTGCGAAACTCTATAGAGTAATCCGTTATGGATCGATCACCTTGACATAGGGAAGCCAGGGCCCTGGAAGCCTCCTTCCCAAAAACTGAACGATCAAAAACCGTATCATCTCCTCTTTAAAGTTCTGATAATCGTTAGAACACTCAGCCCTTGCCTCCCAGATAGCTGTGCCCCACTCCCGAGCCCGACCAGTAAGGAGTGATATGACGTAAGCGATCCGAGCTCTCTCTCTTGAGTACGTGTTGGGCTGGAGAGAGAACACAATATCACACTGGGTGAGAAAGGAGCGACACTCAGTGGCTGCCCAGAGTAACATGGTGGGTTATTAACCCTAGGTTCCGGAGACTCGGAAGACCAGGAAGTAGCTGGTGGCACGAGACGAAGACTCTGAAACTGTCCAGAGAGATCGGAGACCTGAGCGGCCAGGGTCTAACGGCATGACGAGCAGCAAACAATTCCTGCTCGTGTCTGCCGAGCATTGCTCCCTGGAACTCGAGGCAGTGTTGAGAGAATCAATAGTCGCTGGGTCATCTTGGTCGGATTCTTCTGTTATGCTGGTGAATGAGGACCCAAAAGCGACGTAATAGAAACAGAGTCTTTATTCCAGTATCAAACAAACAATGATTCTCCTGGATATATCAAAGGTAAATCCAAAACAGGAAACTGAAATCCTCTCGTCAGTAGAGAGGAACGACTGGAGACGCGACCACAGACTGCAGGTCGCTTCAGGAAGGCACAGGCCGTAGCTGACATAGACACCTGCTCACACGCAGCATCTGAAGAAGGCAAAACACGACAGGGCGGAACAAGGACACAGGACAGCAAACATCAAACAAGAATCGACAAGGACAGAAGCGGAAAACAGAGGGAGAAATAGGGACTCTAATCAGAGGGCAAAATAGGGACAGGTGTGAAAGAGTAAATGAGGTCGTTAGGAGAATGAGAAACAGCTGGGAGCAGGAACGGAACGATAGAGAGAGAGAGCGGGAGAGGGAGAGAGGGAGGAGGAGAGAGAGGGATAGAAAGAGGGAAAGAACCTAATAAGACCAGCAGAGGGAAGCACAGGGACAAGACATGATGATCAAAGACAAAACATGACACTACCCCCCACTCACCGAGCGCCTCCTGGCGCACTCGAGGAGGAACCCTGGCGGCAACGAAGGAAATCAATCAATCAACGAACGGTCCAGCACGTCCCGAGATGGAACCCAACTCCTCTCCTCAGGACCGTAACCCTCCCAATCCACTAAGTACTTGTGACCACGTCCCCGAGAACGCATGTCCATGATCTTCCGTACCTTGTAAAATAGGAGCGCCCTCGACAAGGACGGGGGGGGGGGGGAAGACGAACGGTGGGCGCGAAGAAAAGGCTTGACACAAGAGACATGGAAGACAGGGTGGACGCGACGAAGATGTCGCGGAAGAAGCAGTCGCACAGCGACAGGATTGACGACCTGAGAGACACGGAACGGACCAATGAACCGCGGAGTCAACTTGCGAGAAGCTGTCGTAAGGGGAAGGTTACGAGTGGAAAGCCACACTCTCTGACCGCGACAATACCTAGGACTCTTAATCCTACGTTTATTGGCGGCTCTCCACAGTCTGCGCCCTGTAACGGCAAAGTGCAGACCTGACCCTCCTCCAGGTGCGCTCAACAACGTTGGACAAAAGCCTGAGCGAGGGAACGCTGACTCGGCGAGCTGGACGAGAACAGAGGAGGCTGGTACCCAAGACTACTCCTGAAACGGAGATAGCCCGGTAGCAGACGAAGGAAGCGAGTTGTGAGCGTACTCAGCCCAGGGGAGCTGTTCTGCCCAAGACGCAGGGTTTCGAAACGAAAGGCTGCCGTAATATGGCGACAATCGACTGATTGGCCTTTTCTGCTTGACCGTTAGAGCTGGGGATGAAACCCGGAAGAGAGACTGACGGAAGCACCAATCAAACGACAGAACTCCCTCCAAAACTGTGACGTGAATGCGGGCCTCTGTCTGAAACGGCGTCTAACGAAAGGCCATGAATTCTGAACACATTCTCAATGATGATTTGTGCCGTCTCCTTAGCGGAAGGAAGCTTAGCGAGGGGAATGAAATGTGCCGCCTTAGGAGAAACCTATCGATAACCGTAAGAATCACAGTCTTCCCCGCAGACGAAGGCAGACCGGTAATAAAGTCTAAGGCGATGTGAGACCATGGTCGAGAGGAATGGGAAGCGGTCTGAGACGACCGACAGGAGGAGAGTTACCTGACTTAGTCTGCGCGCAGTCCGAACAAGCAGCCACGAAACGGCGCGTGTCCCGCTCCTGAGTAGGCACCAAAACCGCTGGCGAATAGAAGCAAGCGTACCCGAACGCGCGGGGTGGCCAGCTAACTTGGCAGAATGAGCCCACTGAAGAACAGCCAGACGAGTAGAGACAGGAACGAACAGAAGGTTTACTAGGACAAGCGCGCGCGACAGCAGTGTGAGTGAGTGCTTGCTTTACCTGTCTCTCAATTCCAGACAGTCAACCCGACAACACGCCCTTCAGGGAGAATCCCCTCGGGGTCGGTAGAAAACCACAGAAGAACTAAAGAGACGGGAATATAGGCATCAGGCTTGGTGTTCTTATTTCCCGGCGATAGGAAATCACGAACTCGAAACGAGCGAAAAACAACGCCCAACGAGCTTGACGTGCATTAAGTCGTTTGGCAGAACGGATGTACTCAAGGTTCTTATGGTCCAGTCCAAACGAACAAAAGGAACGGTCGCCCCTCCAAACCACTGTCGCCATTCGCCTATGGCTAAGCGGATGGCGAGCAGTCGCGGTTTACCCACATCATAGTTGCGTTCGATGGATGCGACAGGCGAATGAGAAAAAGTAAGCGCAAGGATGGAACCTTATCGTCAGACTGGAATCGCTGGGACAGAATGGCTCCCACGCCCACCTCTGAAGCGTCAACCTCGACAATGAATTGTTTAGTGACGTCAGGAGTAACAAGGATAGGGCGGATGTAAAAACGCTTCTTGAGGAGATCAAAAGCTCCCTGGGCGGAACCGACCACTTAAAGCAAGTCTTGACAGAAGTCAGAGCTGTGAGAGGGGCAGCCACTTGACCGAAATTACGAATGAAACGCCGATAGAAATTAGCGACGCGAGAAAGCGCTGCAACTCGACACGTTGACTAGGAACGGGCCAATCGCTGACAGCCTGGACCTTAGCGATCCATCTGAATGCCTTCAGCGAAATAACAGAACCGAGAAATGTGACAGAGGAGACATGAAGGCGCACTTCTCAGCCTTCACGTAGAGACAATTCTCTAAAAGGCGCTGGAGTACACGTCGAACGTGCTGAACATGAATCTCGATGTGACGGTGAAAAAATCAGTATATCGTCAAGGTAAACGAAAACAAAAGAATGTTCAGCATGTCTCTCAGATACATCATTAACTAATGCCTGAAAAGACAGCTGGAGCATTAGCGGACCGAACGGCAGAACCCGGTATTCAAAATGCCCTAACGAGTGTTTAAACGCGTCTATCTCCATCGTCCCCCTCTCTGATGCGTACGAATGGTAAGCGTTACGAAAGGTCCAACTTAGTAAAAGCACCTGGCCCCTGCAGAATCTCGAAGGCTGACGACATAAGGGAAGCGGATAACGATTCTTAACCGTTATGTCATTCAGCCCTCGATAATCCACGCAGGGGCGCAGCAGTACCGTCCTTCTTCTTAACAAAGAAAAACCCCGCTCCGGCGGGAAGAGGAAGAAGGCACCACGGTACCGCGTCGAGGAAACAGACAGATAATCCTCGAGAGCCTTACGTCGGGAGCCGACAGAGAGTATAGTCTACCCCGAGGCGGAGTCGTCCCCGGAAGGAGATCAATACAAAATCATCACGACCGGTGAGGAGGAAGAGAGTTGCTCTGGACCGACTGAAGACCGTGCGTAGAATCATGATATTCCTCCGGCACTCCTGTCAAATCACCAGGTTTCCTTGAGTAGAAGGACAGAAGAAACAGGAGGATAGCAAGACATAAACACTTACATACAAGAAACGTTTCCAGGATAGGATAGAATTACTAGACCAATTAATAGAAGGATTATGACATACTAGCCAGGGATGACCCAAACACAGTGTAAAAGGTGAACGAAAAATCAAAAAGGAAATGTCCCTCACTAGTGTTACAGATACTGTGAGGGTTAAAGGTAGTGTCTCACATCTGATACTGGGGAAGAAGATACCATCTAAGCGAACATGGGCGTGGGCTTCCCTAACTGTCTGAGAGGAATGTCATGTTTCCGAGCCCATGCTTCGTCCATAAAAACAACCCTCAGCCCCAGAGTCTATCAAAGCACTGCAGAAGCAGCCGAACCGTCCAGCGTAGATGGACCGACAAGTAGTACAGGATCTTGATGGAGAGACTTGAGTAGTAGCGCTCACCAGTAGCCCCTCCGCTTACTGATGAGCTCTGGCTTACTGGACATGACATGACAAAATTCCAGCGGAACCGCAATAGAGGCAAGGCGGTTGGTGATTCTCCGTTCCCTCTCCTTATCGAGATGCGAATACCTCCCAGCTGCATGGGCTTCCAGTCTCTGAGCCGGTGGGAGGGATGTTGAGATGCGAGAGGAGGGGAAGCACCGTTACGCGAGCTCTCTCACGAGCTCGATGACGAAGATCTATCCGTCGTTCTATGCGGATGGCGAGTGCAATCAAAGAGTCCACGCTGGAAGAACCTCCCGGAGAGAATCTCATCCTTAAACCTCAGCTGAAGTCGCCTCCAGAAACGAGCGAGCCAACGCCGGCTCGTTCCAGCACTGGAGGCAGCAAGAGTGCGAAACTCTTATAAGTATCCGTTATGGATCGATCACCTGACATAGGAAGCCAGGCCCTGGAAGCCTCCTTCCCAAAACTGAACGATCAAAAAACCGATCATCTCCTCTTTAAAGTTCTGATAATCGTTAGAACACTCACCCTTGCCTCCAGATAGCTGTGCCCCACTCCGAGCCCGACCAGTAAGAGTGATATGATAAGCGATCCGAGCATCTCTCTCTGAGTACGTGTTGGGCTGGAGAGAGAACACAATATCACACCTGGTGAGAAAGGAGCGACACTCAGTGGCTGCCCAGAGTAACATGGTGGGTAATTAACCCTACGGTTCCGGAGACTCGGAAAACCAGGAAGTAGCTGGTGGCACGAGAACGAAGACTCTGAAACTTCCAGAGAGATCGGAGACCTGACGGGCCAGGGTCTCAACGGCATGACGAGCAGCAAACAATTCCTGCTCGTGTCATGCCGAGCATTGCTCCCTGGAACTCGACGGCAGTGTTAGAGAATCCATAGTCGCTGGGTCCATCTTGTCGGATTCTTCTGTTATGCTGGTGAATGAGGACCCAAAGCGACGTAATAGAAACAGAGTCTTTTATTCCAGTATCAAACAAACCAATGATTCTCCTGGATATATCAAAGGTATCAAAACAGGAAACTGAAATCCTCTCGTCAGTAGAGAGGAACGACTGGAGACGCGACCACAGACTGCAGGTCGCTTCAGGAAGGCACAGGCCGTAGCTGACATAGACACCTGCTCACACACGCAGCATCTGAAAGAAGGCAAAAACCACGACAGGGCGGAACAAGGACACAGGACAGCAAACATCAAACAAGAATCCTACAAGGACAGAAGCGGAAAACAGAGGGAGAAATAGGGACTTAATCAGAGGGCAAAATAGGGACAGGTTGTGAAAGAGTAAATGAGGTCGTTTAGGAGAATGAGAAACACGCTGGGAGCAAGGAACGGAACGATGAGAGAGAGAGCGGGAGAGGGAGAGAGGGGAGGAGGAGAGAGAGGGATAGAAAAGAGGGAAAGAACCTAATAAGCAACCAGAAGAGGGAAGCACAGGGGACAAGACCATGTGATCAAAGCAAAACATCGACACTACCCCCCACTCACCGAGCGCCTCCTGGCGCACTCGAGGAGGAACTCCTGGGGCGAACGAAGGAAATCATGTCAATCAACGGAACGGTCCAGCAACGATCCGCAGATGGAACCCAACTCCTTCTCCTCAAGGAACGTAAACCCTCCAATCCACTAAGCTACTGGATGACCTCGTACCCCGAAAACTGACACAAGTGTCTGGATTCTGGATTCCGTACCTTGTAAACTAGGAGGCGCCTCGCAATGATGTAAACGGGGGGGGAGGGGGGAAGACGAAACGGGGACGCGAAGGAAAAAGGCTTAGTACACAATGAGACTATGGGGAAGACAGTGGATGTTGACGCGACGAAGATTGTGGGAAGAAGCAGTCTCGCAACAGCGACAGGATTGACGACCTGGAGAGACACGGAACGGACCAATGAACCGCGGAGTCAACTTCGCGAGAAGCTTGTTCGTAAGGGAAGGGTTACGAGTGGAAAGCCACACTCTCTGACCGCCGACAATACTCTAGGACTCTTATTTCCTACATTTATTGGCGGCTCTCACAGTCTGCGCCCGTGTACGGCAAAGTGCAGCCTGACCCTCCTGAAAGGTGCGCTTCACAACGTTGGACAAAAGGCCCTGAGCGAGGGAACGAATGGACTCGGCGAGCTGGGACGAGAACAAGAGGAGGCTGGTACCCAAGACTACTCTGAAACGGAGATAGCCCGGTAGCAGACGAAGGAAGCGAGTTGTGAGCGTGACTCAAGCCCCCAGGGGAGCTGTTCTGACCAAGAGCAGGGTTCGAAAACGAAAGGCCTGCGT